>NC_059200.1:13278422-13538422 GCF_020615455.1 Coregonus clupeaformis | reverse complement strand
AACCAAGAGGTCACTGGTTCTAATCCCCGAGCCGACTAGGTGGAAAATCTGTCGCTGTGCCCTTGAGCAAGGCACTTAACCCTAATTGCTCCTGTAAGTCGCTCTGGATAAGAGCGTCTGCTAAATGACTAAAATGTAAATGTAATTTCAATAGGCAGCAGCAGCCTCTAATGTGCTAGTGATGGCTATATAACAGTCTGATGGCCTTAAAATAGAAGCTGTTTTTCATTCTCTGACTTCGCCTTCTAGATTATCAACGGCGCGAGTAGTTATCAACAGCGCTAGTAGTTATCAACGGTGCGAGTAGTTATCAACGGCGCTAGTAGTTATCAACAGCGCTAGTAGTTATCAACGGCGTGAGTAGTTATCAACGGCGCGAGTAGTTATCAACGGCGCTAGTAGTTATCAACGGCGCTAGTAGTTATCAACAGCGCTGGTCCCATGAATTTGTTTATTTTCTAACGCTTCCGCATTAATAATTACGTTGTCTTCACTTGTATGTTTTAACCATGCATGAGATAAGACCTTACAATAAGATTGTAATGCATGTCATAAGACTGAACACTATGCCAGCATCACAAAAGGCACACTATTCCCTATCTAGTGCACTACTTTTGACCAGGGCCTTTGGACCATTTAGGGAATACGGTGGTATTTGGGATGCAGACTATGTGATCAGATTTTTTAAAAGCGGTTCTGATTTAAAATGTGATATTCCAAAAACAATGAAACGTGATTTGACAACGATTTAACCACGCAGCATACAAATGCATCCCCCCTCTCTCTCCATCCATCACTCCATCCCTCCTTCCCTCCGTCTGTTCTGTTTGGGCGAGGAGCATTCTTGGTTTAGCGTTGGTTTTGACGTTACTATGGATACCTCCTCAGCCAGCTATGGTTATTTATAGCAGCAGTAGGAGATATGCTGCTCCTCCACATCGCTGGGAGATACAGGCTACAGCTTAGCTCCCTCTCTCCCTCTCTCTCCCTCTCTCTCCCTCGCTGGGAGATACAGGCTACAGCTTAGCTCCCTCTCTCCCTCTCTCTTCGCTGGGAGATACAGGCTACAGCTTAGCTCTCCCTCTCTCTCCCTCGCTGGGAGATACAGGCTACAGCTTAGTTCCCTCTCTCTCTACCTCTCTCTCCCTCGCTGGGAGATACAGGCTACAGCTTAGCTCCCTCTCTACCTCTCTCTCCCTCGCTGGGAGATACAGGCTAGAGCCTAGCTCCCTCTCTCCCCCTCTCTCTCCTCGCTGGGAGATACAGGCTACAGCTTAGCTCCCTCTCTCTCCCTCTCTCTCCCTCGCTGGGAGATACAGGCTACAGCTAGTTCCCTCTCTCCCTCTCTCTCCCTCGCTGGGAGATACAGGCTACAGCTTAGTCCTCTCCCTCTCTCTCCCTCTCTCTCCCTCGCTGGGAGATACAGGCTACAGCTTAGCTCCCTCTCTCCCTCTCTCTCCCTCGCTGGGAGATACAGGCTACAGCTTAGTTCCCTCTCTCTCTCTCTCTCTCTCCCTCGCTGGGAGATACAGGCTACAGCTTAGCTCCCTCTCTCCCTCTCTCTCCCTCGCTGGGAGATACAGGCTACAGCTTAGTTCCCTCTCTCCCTCTCTCTCCCTCGCTGGGAGATACAGGCTACAGCTTAGTTCCCTCTCTCCCTCTCTCTCCCTCTCTCTCCCTCGCTGGGAGATACAGGCTACAGCTTAGCTCCCTCTCTCCCTCTCTCTCCTCGCTGGGAGATACAGGCTACAGCTTAGCTCCCTCTCTCCCTCTCTCTCCCTCGCTGGGAGATACAGGCTAAGCTTAGCTCCCTCTCTCCCTCTCTCTCCCTCTCTCTCCCTCGCTGGGAGATACAGGCTACAGCTTAGTTCCCTCTCTCCCTCTCTCTCCCTCGCTGGGAGATACAGGCTACAGCTTAGCTCCCTCTCTCCCTCTCTCTCCCTCTCTCCTCGCTGGGAGATACAGGCTACAGCTTAGTTCCCTCTCTCCCTCTCTCTCCCTCGCTGGGAGATACAGGCTACAGCTTAGTCCTCTCTCCCTCTCTCTCCCTCGCTGGGGAGATACAGGCTACAGCTTAGTTCCCTCTCTCTCTCCCTCTCTCTCCCTCCTCGCTGGGAGATACAGGCTACAGCTTAGTTCCTCTCTCTCCTCTCTCTCCCTCGCTGGGAGATACAGGCTACAGCTTAGCTCCCTCTCTCCCTCTCTCTCCCTCGCTGGAGATACAGGCTAGCTAGCTCCCTCTCTCCCTCTCTCTCCCTCGCTGGGAGATACAGGCTACAGCTTAGCTCCCTCTCTCCCTCTCTCTCCCTCTCTCTCTCGCTGGGAGATACAGGCTACAGCTTAGCTCCCTCTCTCTCCCTCTCTCTCCCTCGCTGGGAGATACAGGCTACAGCTTAGCTCCCTCTCTCCCTCTCCTCTCTCTCCCTCGCTGGGAGATACAGGCTACAGCTTAGCTCCCTCTCTCTCCCTCTCTCTCCTCGCTGGGAGATACAGGCTACAGCTTAGTCCCTCTCTCCCTCTCTCTCCCTCGCTGGGAGATACAGGCTACAGCTTAGCTCCCTCTCTCTCTCTCTCTCTCTCTCCCTCGCTGGGAGATACAGGCTACAGCTTAGCTCCCTCTCTCCCCTCTCTCCTCTCTCTCCCTCGCTGGGAGATACAGGCTACAGCTTAGCTCCCTCTCTCCCTCTCTCTCTCCTCGCTGGGAGATACAGGCTACAGCTTAGTTCCCTCTCTCCTTCTCTCTCTCCCTCGCTGGGAGATACAGGCTACAGCTTAGTTCCCTCTCTCTCCCTCTCTCTCCTCTCTCTCCCTCGCTGGGAGATACAGGCTACAGCTTAGCTCCCTCTCTCCCTCTCTCTCCCTCGCTGGGAGATACAGGCTACAGCTTAGCTCCCTCTCTCCCTCTCTCTCCCTCGCTGGGAGATACAGGCTACAGCTTAGTCCTCTCTCCTCTCTCTCCCTCTCTCTCCCTCGCTGGGAGATACAGGCTACAGCTTAGCTCCCTCTCTCCCTCTCTCTCCCTCGCTGGGAGATACAGGCTACAGCTTAGCTCCCTCTCTCCCTCTCTCTCCCTCGCTGGGAGATACAGGCTACAGCTTAGCTCCCTCTCTCTCCCTCTCTCTCCCTCGCTGGGAGATACAGGCTACAGCTTAGTTCCCTCTCTCCCTCTCTCTCCCTCGCTGGGAGATACAGGCTACAGCTTAGTTCCCTCTCTCCCTCTCTCTCCCTCTCTCTCCCTCGCTGGGAGATACAGGCTACAGCTTAGCTCCCTCTCTCCCTCTCTCTCCCTCGCTGGGAGATACAGGCTACAGCTTAGCTCCCTCTCTCCCTCTCTCTCCCTCTCTCCCTCTCTCTCCCTCGCTGGGTGATACAGGCTACAGCTTAGCTCCCTCTCTCCCTCTCTCTCCTCTCTCTCCCTCGCTGGGAGATACAGGCTACAGCCTAGCTCCCTCTCTCCCTCTCTCTCCCTCTCTCTCCCTCCCTCTCTCTCCCTCGCTGGGAGATACAGGCTACAGCTTAGCTCCCTCTCTACCTCTCTCTCTCTTGCTGGGAGATACAGGCTACAGCTTAGCTCCCTCTCTCTACCTCTCTCTCCCTCGCTGGGAGATACAGGCTACAGCTTAGCTCCCTCTCTCCCTCTCTCTCCCTCTCTCTCTCTTGCTGGGAGATACAGGCTACAGCTTAGCTCCCTCTCTCTACCTCTCTCTCCCTCGCTGGGAGATACAGGCTACAGCTTAGCTCCCTCTCTCCCTCTCTCTCCCTCGCTGGGAGATACAGGCTACAGCCTAGCTCCCTCTCTCCCCTCTCTCTCCTCTCTCTCCCTCGCTGGGAGATACAGGCTACAGCCTAGCTCCCTCTCTCCCTCTCTCTCCCTCTCTCCCTCGCTGGGAGATACAGGCTACAGCTTAGCTCCCTCTCTCTCCCTCTCTCTCCCTCTCTCTCCCTCGCTGGGAGATACAGGCTACAGCTTAGCTCCCTCTCTCCCTCTCTCTCCCTCCCTCTCTCTCCTCGCTGGGAGATACAGGCTACAGCCTAGCTCCCTCTCTCCCTCTCTCTCCTCTTCTCGCTGGGAGATACAGGCTACAGCTTAGCTCCCTCTCTCCCTCTCTCTCCCTCGCTGGGAGATACAGGCTACAGCTTAGTTCCCTCTCTCCCTCTCTCTCCCTCGCTGGGAGATACAGGCTACAGCTTAGCTCCCTCTCTCCCCTCTCTCTCCCTCGCTGGGAGATACAGGCTACAGCTTAGTTCCCTCTCTCCCTCTCTCTCCCTCTCTCTCCCTCGCTGGGAGATACAGGCTACAGCTTAGCTCCCTCTCTCCTTCTCTCCCTCTCTCTCCCTCGCTGGGAGATACAGGCTACAGCTTAGCTCCCTCTCTCTCTCTCCTCTCTCTCCCTCGCTGGGAGATACAGGCTACAGCTTAGTTCCCTCTCTCCCTCTTTCTCCCTCGCTGGGAGATACAGGCTACAGCTTAGCTCCCTCTCTCCCTCTCTCTCCCTCGCTGGGAGATACAGGCTACAGCTTAGTTCCCTCTCTCTCCCTCTCTCTCCCTCGCTGGGAGATACAGGCTACAGCTTAGTTCCCTCTCTCTCCCTCTCTCTCCCTCGCTGGGAGATACAGGCTACAGCTTAGTTCCCTCTCTCCCTCTCTCTCCCTCTCTCTCCCTCGCTGGGAGATACAGGCTACAGCTTAGCTCCCTCTCTCCTCTCTCTCCTCTCTCCCGCTGGGAGATACAGGCTACAGCTTAGCTCCCTCTCTCTCCCTCTCTCCCCTCTCTCTCCCTCTCTCTCCCTCGCTGGGTGATACAGGCTACAGCTTAGCTCCCTCTCTCCCTCTCTCTCCCTCTCTCTCCCTCGCTGGGAGATACAGGCTACAGCTTAGTTCCCTCTCTCCCTCTCTCTCCCTCTCTCTCCCTCGCTGGGAGATACAGGCTACAGCTTAGTTCCCTCTCTCCCTCTTTCTCCCTCGCTGGGAGATACAGGCTACAGCTTAGTTCCCTCTCTCCCTCTCTCTCCCTCGCTGGGAGATACAGGCTACAGCTTAGTTCCCTCTCTCTCCCTCTCTCTCCCTCGCTGGGAGATACAGGCTACAGCTTAGTTACCTCTCTCTCCCTCTCTCTCCCTCGCTGGGAGATACAGGCTACAGCTTAGTTCCCTCTCTCCCTCTCTCTCCCTCTCTCTCCTCGCTGGGAGATACAGGCTCGCTTAGCTCCCTCTCTACCTCTCTCTCCCTCGCTGGGAGATACAGGCTACAGCTTAGCTCCCTCTCTCCCTCTCTCTCCCTCGCTGGGAGATACAGGCTACAGCCTAGCTCCCTCTCTCCCTCTCTCTCCTTCTCTCTCCCTCTCTCTCCCTCGCTGGGAGATACAGGCTACAGCTTAGCTCCCTCTCTCCCTCTCTCTCCCTCTCTCTCCCTCGCTGGGAGATACAGGCTACAGCCTAGCTCCCTCTCTCCCTCTCTCTCCCTCGCTGGGAGATACAGGCTACAGCTTAGCTCCCTCTCTCCCTCTCTCTCCCTCGCTGGGAGATACAGGCTACAGCTTAGTTCCCTCTCTCCCTCTCTCTCCCTCGCTGGGAGATACAGGCTACAGCTTAGCTCCCTCTCTCTCCCTCTCTCTCCCTCGCTGGGAGATACAGGCTACAGCTTAGCTCCCTCTCTCTCTCTCTCCCTCTCTCTCCCTCGCTGGGAGATACAGGCTACAGCTTAGCTCCCTCTCTCCCTCTCTCTCCCTCTCTCTCCCTCGCTGGGAGATACAGGCTACAGCTTAGTTCCCTCTCTCCCTCTCTCTCCCTCTCTCTCCCTCGCTGGGAGATACAGGCTACAGCTTAGTTCCCTCTCTCCCTCTTTCTCCCTCGCTGGGAGATACAGGCTACAGCTTAGTTCCCTCTCTCCCTCTCTCTCCCTCGCTGGGAGATACAGGCTACAGCTTAGTTCCCTCTCTCCCCTCTCCCTCTCTCTCCCTCGCTGGGAGATACAGGCTACAGCTTAGTTCCCTCTCTCTCCCTCTCTCTCCCTCGCTGGGAGATACAGGCTACAGCTTAGTTCCCTCTCTCCCTCTCTCTCCCTCTCTCTCCTCGCTGGGAGATACAGGCTACAGCTTAGCTCCCTCTCTCCCTCTCTCTCCCTCGCTGGGTGATACAGGCTACAGCTTAGCTCCCTCTCTCCCTCTCTCTCCCTCTCTCTCCCTCGCTGGGAGATACAGGCTACAGCTTAGTTCCCTCTCTCCCTCTCTCTCCCTCTCTCTCCCTCGCTGGGAGATACAGGCTACAGCTTAGTTCCCTCTCTCCCTCTCTCTCCCTCGCTGGGAGATACAGGCTACAGCTTAGTTCCCTCTCTCCCTCTCTCTCCCTCGCTGGGAGATACAGGCTACAGCTTAGTTACCTCTCTCTCCCTCTCTCTCCCTCGCTGGGAGATACAGGCTACAGCTTAGTTACCTCTCTCTCCCTCTCTCTCCCTCGCTGGGAGATACAGGCTACAGCTTAGTTCCCTCTCTCCCTCTCTCTCCCTCTCTCTCCCTCGCTGGGAGATACAGGCTACAGCTTAGTTCCCTCTCTACCTCTCTCTCCCTCGCTGGGAGATACAGGCTACAGCTTAGCTCCCTCTCTCCCTCTCTCTCCCTCGCTGGGAGATACAGCTACAGCCTAGCTCCCTCTCTCTCCTCTCTCTCCTTCTCTCTCCCTCTCTCTCCCTCGCTGGGAGATACAGGCTACAGCTTAGCTCCCTCTCTCCCTCTCTCTCCCTCTCTCCCTCGCTGGGAGATACAGGCTACAGCTTAGCTCCCTCTCTCCCTCTCTCTCCTCGCTGGGAGATACAGGCTACAGCTTAGCTCCTCTCTCCCTCTCTCTCCCTCGCTGGGAGATACAGGCTACAGCTTAGTTCCCTCTCTCCCTCTCTCTCTCCCTCGCTGGGAGATACAGGCTACAGCTTAGCCCCTCTCTCTCCCTCTCTCTCCCTCTCTCTCCCTCTCTCTCCCTCGCTGGGAGATACAGGCTACAGCTTAGTTCCCTCTCTCCCTCTCTCTCCCTCGCTGGGAGATACAGGCTACAGCTTAGTTCCCTCTCTCCCTCTCTCTCCCTCGCTGGGAGATACAGGCTACAGCTTAGTTCCCTCTCTCTCCCTCTCTCTCCCTCGCTGGGAGATACAGGCTACAGCTTAGTTACCTCTCTCTCCCTCTCTCTCCCTCGCTGGGAGATACAGGCTACAGCTTAGTTCCCTCTCTCCCTCTCTCCCTCTCTCTCCCTCGCTGGGAGATACAGGCTACAGCTTAGCTCCCTCTCTCCCTCTCTCTCCCTCGCTGGGAGATACAGGCTACAGCTTAGCTCCCTCTCTCCCTCTCTCTCCCTCTCTCTCCCTCTCTCTCCCTCGCTGGGTGATACAGGCTACAGCTTAGCTCCCTCTCTCCCTCTCTCTCCCTCTCTCTCCCTCGCTGGGAGATACAGGCTACAGCTTAGTTCCCTCTCTCCCTCTCTCTCCCTCTCTCTCCCTCGCTGGGAGATACAGGCTACAGCTTAGTTCCCTCTCTCCCTCTTTCTCCCTCGCTGGGAGATACAGGCTACAGCTTAGTTCCCTCTCTCCCTCTCTCTCCCTCTCGCTGGGAGATACAGGCTACAGCTTAGTTCCTCTCTCTCCCTCTCTCTCCCTCGCTGGGAGATACAGGCTACAGCTTAGTTACCTCTCTCTCCCTCTCTCTCCCTCGCTGGGAGATACAGGCTACAGCTTAGTTCCCTCTCTCCCTCTCTCTCCCTCTCTCTCCCTCGCTGGGAGATACAGGCTACAGCTTAGCTCCCTCTCTACCTCTCTCTCCCTCGCTGGGAGATACAGGCTACAGCTTAGCTCCCTCTCTCCCTCTCTCTCCCTCTCTCTCCCTCTCTCTCCCTCGCTGGGTGATACAGGCTACAGCTTAGCTCCCTCTCTCCCTCTCTCTCCCTCTCTCTCCCTCGCTGGGAGATACAGGCTACAGCTTAGTTCCCTCTCTCCCTCTCTCTCCCTCTCTCTCCCTCGCTGGGAGATACAGGCTACAGCTTAGTTCCCTCTCTCCCTCTTTCTCCCTCGCTGGGAGATACAGGCTACAGCTTAGTTCCCTCTCTCCCTCTCTCTCCCTCGCTGGGAGATACAGGCTACAGCTTAGTTACCTCTCTCTCCCTCTCTCTCCCTCGCTGGGAGATACAGGCTACAGCTTAGTTACCTCTCTCTCCCTCTCTCTCCCTCGCTGGGAGATACAGGCTACAGCTTAGTTCCCTCTCTCCCTCTCTCTCCCTCTCTCTCCCTCGCTGGGAGATACAGGCTACAGCTTAGTTCCCTCTCTACCTCTCTCTCCCTCGCTGGGAGATACAGGCTACAGCTTAGCTCCCTCTCTCACTCTCTCTCCCTCGCTGGGAGATACAGGCTACAGCCTAGCTCCCTCTCTCTCCCTCTCTCTCCTTCTCTCTCCCTCTCTCTCCCTCGCTGGGAGATACAGGCTACAGCTTAGCTCCCTCTCTCCCTCTCTCTCCCTCTCTCTCCCTCCTGGGAGATACAGGCTAGCTGGCTCCCTCTCTCCCTCTCTCTCCCTCGCTGGGAGATACAGGCTACACAGCTCCCTCTCTCCCTCTCTCTCCCTCGCTGGGAGATACAGGCTACAGCTTAGTTCCCTCTCTCCCTCTCTCTCCCTCGCTGGGAGATACAGGCTACAGCTTAGCTCCCTCTCTCTCCCTCTCTCTCCCTCGCTGGGAGATACAGGCTACAGCTTAGTTCCCTCTCTCCCTCTCTCTCCCTCGCTGGGAGATACAGGCTACAGCTTAGTTCCCTCTCTCCCTCTCTCTCCCTCTCTCTCCCTCGCTGGGAGATACAGGCTACAGCTTAGCTCCCTCTCTCCCTCTCTCTCCCTGGCTGGGAGATACAGGCTACTGCTTAGTTCCCTCTCTCTCTCCCTCTCTCTCCCTCGCTGGGAGATACAGGCTACAGCTTAGCTCCCTCTCTACCTCTCTCTCCCTCGCTGGGAGATACAGGCTACAGCTTAGTTCCCTCTCTCTCTATCTCTCTCTCCCTCGCTGGGAGATACAGGCTACAGCTTAGTTCCCTCTCTCTCCCTCTCTCTCCCTCTCTCTCCCTCGCTGGGAGATACAGGCTACAGCTTAGTTCCCTCTCTCCCTCTCTCTCCCTCGCTGGGAGATACAGGCTACAGCTTAGTTCCCTCTCTCCCTCTCTCTCCCTCGCTGGGAGATACAGGCTACAGCTTAGTTCCCTCTCTCTCCCTCTCTCTCCCTCTCTCTCCCTCGCTGGGAGATACAGGCTACAGCTTAGCTCCCTCTCTCCCTCTCTCTCCCTCGCTGGGAGATACAGGCTACAGCTTAGCTCCCTCTCTCCCTCTCTCTCCCTCGCTGGGAGATACAGGCTACAGCTTAGCTCCCTCTCTCCCTCTCTCTCCCTCGCTGGGAGATACAGGCTACAGCTTAGTTCCCTCTCTCCCTCTCTCTCCCCCGCTGGGAGATACAGGCTACAGCTTAGTTCCCTCTCTCTCCCTCTCTCTCCCTCTCTCTCCCTCGCTGGGAGATACAGGCTACAGCTTAGCTCCCTCTCTCCCTCTCTCTCCCTCGCTGGGAGATACAGGCTACAGCTTAGCTCCCTCTCTCCCTCTCTCTCCCTCTCTCTCCCTCTCTCTCCCTCGCTGGGTGATACAGGCTACAGCTTAGCTCCCTCTCTCCCTCTCTCTCCCTCTCTCTCCCTCGCTGGGAGATACAGGCTACAGCTTAGCTCCCTCTCTCCCTCTCTCTCCCTCTCTCTCCCTCTCTCTCCCTCGCTGGGAGATACAGGCTACAGCTTAGCTCCCTCTCTACCTCTCTCTCTCTTGCTGGGAGATACAGGCTACAGCTTAGCTCCCTCTCTCTACCTCTCTCTCCCTCGCTGGGAGATACAGGCTACAGCTTAGCTCCCTCTCTCCCTCTCTCTCCCTCTCTCTCTCTTGCTGGGAGATACAGGCTACAGCTTAGCTCCCTCTCTCTACCTCTCTCTCCCTCGCTGGGAGATACAGGCTACAGCTTAGCTCCCTCTCTCCCTCTCTCTCCCTCGCTGGGAGATACAGGCTACAGCCTAGCTCCCTCTCTCTCCCTCTCTCTCCTTCTCTCTCCCTCTCTCTCCCTCGCTGGGAGATACAGGCTACAGCTTAGCTCCCTCTCTCCCTCTCTCTCCCTCTCTCTCCCTCGCTGGGAGATACAGGCTACAGCCTAGCTCCCTCTCTCTCCCTCTCTCTCCCTCTCTCTCCCTCGCTGGGAGATACAGGCTACAGCTTAGCTCCCTCTCTCCCTCTCTCTCCCTCTCTCTCCCTCTCTCTCCCTCGCTGGGAGATACAGGCTACAGCCTAGCTCCCTCTCTCCCTCTCTCTCCCTCTCTCCCTCGCTGGGAGATACAGGCTACAGCTTAGCCCCTCTCTCCCCCTCTCTCCCTCTCTCTCCCTCGCTGGGAGATACAGGCTACAGCTTAGTTCCCTCTCTCCCTCTCTCTCCCTCGCTGGGAGATACAGGCTACAGCTTAGCTCCCTCTCTCTCCCTCTCTCTCCCTCGCTGGGAGATACAGGCTACAGCTTAGCTCCCTCTCTCCCTCTCTCTCCCTCTCTCTCCCTCTCTCCCCTCGCTGGGAGATACAGGCTGCAGCTTAGCTCCCTCTCTCCCTCTCTCTCCCTCTCTCTCCCTCGCTGGGAGATACAGGCTACAGCTTAGTTCCCTCTCTCCCTCTCTCTCCCTCTCTCTCCCTCGCTGGGAGATACAGGCTACAGCTTAGTTCCCTCTCTCCCTCTTTCTCCCTCGATGAGGAGATACAGGCTACAGCTTAGTTCCCTCTCTCCCTCTCTCTCCCCTCGCTGGGAGATACAGGCTACAGCTTAGTTCCCTCTCTCCCTCTCTCTCCCTCGCTGGGAGATACAGGCTACAGCTTAGTTACCTCTCTCTCCCTCTCTCTCCCTCGCTGGGAGATACAGGCTACAGCTTAGTTCCCTCTCTCCCTCTCTCTCCCTCTCTCTCCCTCGCTGGGAGATACAGGCTACGCTTAGCTCCCTCTCTCCCTCTCTCTCCCTCGCTGGGAGATACAGGCTACAGCTTAGCTCCCTCTCTCCCTCTCTCCCTCTCTCTCCCTCTCTCTCCCTCGCTGGGAGATACAGGCTACAGCTTAGTTCCCTCTCTCCCTCTCTCTCCCTCTCTCTCCCTCGCTGGGAGATACAGGCTACAGCTTAGCTCCCTCTCTCCCTCTCTCTCCCTCGCTGGGAGATACAGGCTACAGCTTAGTTCCCTCTCTCCCTCTCTCTCCCTCTCTCTCCCTCTCTCTCCCTCGCTGGGTGATACAGGCTACAGCTTAGCTCCCTCTCTCCCTCTCTCTCCCTCTCTCTCCCTCGCTGGGAGATACAGGCTACAGCTTAGTTCCCTCTCTCCCTCTCTCTCCCTCTCTCTCCCTCGCTGGGAGATACAGGCTACAGCTTAGTTCCCTCTCTCCCTCTTTCTCCCTCGCTGGGAGATACAGGCTACAGCTTAGTTCCCTCTCTCCCTCTCTCTCCCTCGCTGGGAGATACAGGCTACAACTTAGTTCCCTCTCTCTCCCTCTCTCTCCCTCGCTGGGAGATACAGGCTACAGCTTAGTTACCTCTCTCTCCCTCTCTCTCCCTCGCTGGGAGATACAGGCTACAGCTTAGTTCCCTCTCTCCCTCTCTCTCCCTCTCTCTCCCTCGCTGGGAGATACAGGCTACAGCTTAGTTCCCTCTCTACCTCTCTCTCCCTCGCTGGGAGATACAGGCTACAGCTTAGCTCCCTCTCTCACTCTCTCTCCCTCGCTGGGAGATACAGGCTACAGCCTAGCTCCCTCTCTCTCCCTCTCTCTCCTTCTCTCTCCCTCTCTCTCCCTCGCTGGGAGATACAGGCTACAGCTTAGCTCCCTCTCTCCCTCTCTCTCCCTCTCTCTCCCTCGCTGGGAGATACAGGCTAGAGCCTAGCTCCCTCTCTCCCTCTCTCTCCCTCGCTGGGAGATACAGGCTACAGCTTAGCGCCCTCTCTCCCTCTCTCTCCCTCGCTGGGAGATACAGGCTACAGCTTAGTTCCCTCTCTCCCTCTCTCTCCCTCGCTGGGAGATACAGGCTACAGCTTAGCTCCCTCTCTCTCCCTCTCTCTCCCTCGCTGGGAGATACAGGCTACAGCTTAGCTCCCTCTCTCCCTCTCTCTCCCTCTCTCTCCCTCTCTCTCCCTCGCTGGGAGATACAGGCTACAGCTTAGCTCCCTCTCTCCCTCTCTCTCCCTCTCTCTCCTCGCTGGGAGATACAGGCTACAGCCTAGTTCCCTCTCTCCCTCTCTCTCCCTCTCTCTCCTCGCTGGGAGATACAGGCTACAGCTTGTTCCCTCTCTCCCTCTTTCTCCCTCGCTGAGGAATACGGCTACAGCTTAGTTCCCTCTCTCCCTCTCTCTCCCTCGCTGGGAGATACAGGCTACAGCTTAGTTACCTCTCTCTCCCTCTCTCTCCCTCGCTGGGAATACAGGCTACCACTTAGTTCCCTCTCTCTCCCTCTCTCTCCCTCGCTGGGAGATACAGGCTACAGCTTAGTTCCCTCTCTCCCTCTCTCTCCCTCTCTCTCCCTCGCTGGGAGATACAGGCTCGCTTAGCTCCCTCTCTACCCTCTCTCTCCCTCGCTGGGAGATACAGGCTACAGCTTAGCTCCCTCTCTCCCTCTCTCTCCCTCTCTCTCCCTCTCTCTCCCTCGCTGGGAGATACAGGCTACAGCTTAGCTCCCTCTCTCCCTCTCTCTCCCTCTCTCTCCCTCGCTGGGAGATACAGGCTACAGCTTAGTTCCCTCTCTCCCTCTCTCTCCCTCTCTCTCCCTCGCTGGGAGATACAGGCTACAGCTAGTCCCCTCTCTCCCTCTTTCTCCCTCGCTGGGAGATACAGGCTACAGCTTAGTTCCCTCTCTCCCTCTCTCTCCCTCGCTGGGAGATACAGGCTACAGCTTAGTTACCTCTCTCTCCCTCTCTCTCCCTCGCTGGGAGATACAGGCTACAGCTTAGTTCCCTCTCTCTCCCTCTCTCTCCCTCGCTGGGAGATACAGGCTACAGCTTAGTTCCCTCTCTCCCTCTCTCTCCCTCTCTCTCCCTCGCTGGGAGATACAGGCTACAGCTTAGTTACCTCTCTCTCCCTCTCTCTCCCTCGCTGGGAGATACAGGCTACAGCTTAGCTCCCTCTCTCCCTCTCTCTCCTCGCTGGGAGATACAGGCTACAGCCTAGCTCCCTCTCTCTCCCTCTCTCTCCTTCTCTCTCCCTCTCTCTCCCTCGCTGGGAGATACAGGCTACAGCTTAGCTCCCTCTCTCCCTCTCTCTCCCTCTCTCTCCCTCGCTGGGAGATACAGGCTAGAGCCTAGCTCCCTCTCTCCCTCTCTCTCTCCTCGCTGGGAGATACGGCTACCGCGCCCTCTCTCCCTCTCTCTCCTCGCTGGGAGATACAGGCTACAGCTTAGTTCCCTCTCTCCCTCTCTCTCCCTCGCTGGGAGATACAGGCTACAGCTTAGCTCCCCTCTCTCTCCCTCTCTCTCCCTCTCTCTCCCTCTGCTGGGAGATACAGGCTACGCTTGTTCCCTCTCTCCCTCTCTCTCCCTCGCTGGGAGATACAGGCTACAGCTGGTTCCCTCTCTCCCTCTCTCTCCCTCGCTGGGAGATACAGGCTACAGCTAGTTCCTCTCTCTCCCTCTCTCTCCCTCGCTGGGAGATACAGGCTGCAGCTTAGTTACCTCTCTCTCCCTCTCTCTCCCTCGCTGGGAGATACAGGCTACAGCTTAGTTCCCTCTCTCCCTCTCTCCCTCTCTCTCCCTCGCTGGGACATACAGGCTACAGCTTGCTCCCTCTCTCCCTCTCTCTCCCTCGCTGGGAGATACGGCTACAGCTTAGCTCCCTCTCTCCTCTCTCTCCCTCTCTCTCTCTCTCCCTCGCTGGGTATACAGGCTACAGCTTAGCTCCCTCTCTCCCTCTCTCTCCCTCTCTCTCCCTCGCTGGGAGATACAGGCTACAGCTTGTTCCCTCTCTCCCTCTCTCTCCCTCTCTCTCCCTCGCTGGGAGATACAGGCTACAGCTTAGTTCCCTCTCTCCCTCTTTCTCCCTCGATGAGGAGATACAGGCTACAGCTTAGTTCCCTCTCTCCCTCTCTCTCCCTCGCTGGGAGATACAGGCTACAGCTTAGTTACCTCTCTCTCCCTCTCTCTCCCTCGCTGGAGATACAGGCTACAGCTTAGTTACCCTCTCTCTCCCTCTCTCTCCTCGCTGGGAGATCAGGCTACAGCTTAGTTCCCTCTCTCCCTCTCTCTCCCTCTCTCTCCCTCGCTGGGAGATACAGGCTACAGCTTAGCTCCCTCTCTACCTCTCTCTCCCTCGCTGGGAGATACAGGCTACAGCTTAGCTCCCTCTCTCCCTCTCTCTCCCTCTCTCTCCCTCTCTCTCCCTCGCTGGGTGATACAGGCTACAGCTTAGCTCCCTCTCTCCCTCTCTCTCCCTCTCTCTCCCTCGCTGGGAGATGCAGGCTACAGCTTAGTTCCCTCTCTCCCTCTCTCTCCCTCTCTCTCCCTCGCTGGGAGATACAGGCTACAGCTTAGTTCCCTCTCTCCCTCTTTCTCCCTCGCTGGGAGATACAGGCTACAGCTTAGTTCCCTCTCTCCCTCTCTCTCCTCGCTGGGAGATACAGGCTAAGCTTAGTTACCTCTCTCTCCCTCTCTCTCCCTCGCTGGGAGATACAGGCTACAGCTTAGTTACCTCTCTCTCCCTCTCTCTCCCTCGCTGGGAGATCGGCTACAGCTTATTCCCTCTCTCCTCTCTCCCCTCTCTCTCCCTCGCTGGGAGATACAGGCTACAGCTTAGTTCCCTCTCTACCTCTCTCTCCCTCGCTGGGAGATAAGGCTACAGCTTGGCTCCCTCTCTCACTCTCTCTCCCTCGCTGGGAGATACAGGCTACAGCCTGGCTCCCTCTCTCTCCCTCTCTCCCTTCTCTCTCCCTCTCTCTCCCTCGCTGGGAGATACAGGCTCCTAGCTCCCTCTCTCCCTCTCTCTCCCTCTCTCTCCTCGCTGGAGATACAGGCTACAGCCTAGCTCCCTCTCTCCCTCTCTCTCCTCGCTGGGAGATACAGGCTCCAGCTGCCCTCTCTCCCTCTCTCTCCCTCGCTGGGAGATACAGGCTACAGCTTAGTTCCCTCTCTCCCTCTCTCTCCCTCGCTGGGAGATACAGGCTACAGCTTAGTTCCCTCTCTCTCCTCTCTCTCCCTCGCTGGAATACAGGCTACAGCTTGTTCCCTCTCTCCTCTCTCTCCTTCTCTCGCTGGGAGATACAGGCTACAGCTTAGTTCCCTCTCTCCCTCTCTCTCCCTCGCTGGGAGATACAGGCTACAGCTTAGTTCCCTCTCTCTCTCCCTCTCTCTCTCCCTCGCTGGGAGATACAGGCTACAGCTTGGCTCCCTCTCTCCCTCTCTCTCCCTCGCTGGGAGATACAGCTACAGCTTAGTTCCCTCTCTCTCTCTCTCCTCTCTCTCCCTCGCTGGAGATACAGGCTATCGCTTAGTTCCCTCTCTCCCTCTTTCTCCCTCGCTGGGAGATACAGGCTCCAGCTTGTTCCCTCTCTCCCTCTCTCTCCCTCGCTGGGAGATACAGGCTACGCTTCGTTCCCTCTCTCTCCCTCTCTCTCCCTCGCTGGGAGATACAGGCTACAGCTTAGTTCCCTCTCTCTCCCTCTCTCTCCCTCGCTGGGAGATACAGGCTACAGCTTGTTCCCTCTCTCTCTCTCCCTCTCTCTCCCTCGCTGGGAGATACAGGCTACAGCTTAGTTCCCTCTCTCCCTCTCTCTCCTCGCTGAGTACAGGCTACAGCTTGCTCCCTCTCTCCCTCTCTCTCCTCGCTGGGAGATACAGGCTACAGCTTAGTTCCCTCTCTCTCTCTCTCTCTCCCTCTCTCTCCTCGCTGGGAGATACAGGCTACAGCTTAGCTCCCTCTCTCCCTCTCTCTCCCTCTCTCTCCCTCGCTGGGAGATACAGGCTACAGCCTAGCTCCCTCTCTCCCTCTCTCTCCCTCGCTGGGATACAGGCTACAGCTTAGCTCCCTCTCTCCCTCTCTCTCCTCGCTGGGAGATACAGGCTACAGCTTAGTTCCCTCTCTCCCTCTCTCTCCCTCGCTGGGAATACAGGCTACAGCTTAGCTCCCTCTCTCTCCCTCTCTCTCCCCTCCCTCTCTCTCCCTCGCTGGGAGATACAGGCTACAGCTTCGTTCCCTCTCTCCCTCTCTCTCCCTCGCTGGGAGATCGGCTCTTATTCCCTCTCTCCTCTCTCTCCCTCGCTGGGAGATACAGGCTACAGCTTAGTTCCTCTCTCTCCCTCTCTCTCCCTCGCTGGGAGATACAGGCTACAGCTTAGTTCCTCTCTCTCCCTCTCTCTCCCTCGCTGGGAGATGCGGCTACAGCTTAGTTCCCTCTCTCCCTCTCTCTCCTCTCTCTCCCTCGCTGGGAGATACGTACAGCTTCTCCCTCTCTCCCTCTCTCTCCCTCGTGGG
The DNA here is from genome assembly GCF_020615455.1 of Coregonus clupeaformis. Lineage (NCBI taxonomy): Eukaryota > Metazoa > Chordata > Actinopteri > Salmoniformes > Salmonidae > Coregonus > Coregonus clupeaformis. The sequence goes on along the minus strand of NC_059200.1, from coordinate 13,521,904 downwards.
AGATCAGGCTCTTCTCTCTTCTCTCTCTCCTCTCTCTCCCTCTCTCTCCTCGCTGGGTATACAGGCTACAGCTTAGTCCCTCTCTCCCTCTCTCTCCCTCTCTCTCCCTCGCTGGGAGATACAGCTACAGCTTTGTTCCCTCTCTCCCTCTCTCTCCCTCTCTCTCCCTCGCTGGGAGATACAGGCTACAGCTTGTTCCCTCTCTCCCTCTTTCTCCCTCGCTGGGGATACCTACAGCTTAGTTCCCTCTCTCCCTCTCTCTCCCTCGCTGGGAGATACAGGCTCCGCTTAGTTCCCTCTCTCTCCCTCTCTCTCCCTCGCTGGGAGATACAGGCTCCAGCTTGTTCCTCTCTCTCCCTCTCTCTCCCTCCTGGAATCAGGCTACACTTTTCCCTCTCTCCCTCTCTCTCCCTCTCTCTCCCTCCTGGGAGATACAGGCTACAGCTTTGCTCCCTCTCTCCCCCCTCTCTCTCCCTCGCTGGGAGATCAGGCTACAGCTTCTCCCTCTCTCCCTCTCTCTCCCTCTCTTCCCTCTCTCTCCCTCGCTGGGAATACAGGCTACAGCTTAGTTCCCTCTCTCCCTCTCTCCCTCTCTCCCTTGGGAGATAAGGCTACGCTTTTCCCTCTCTCCCTCTCTCTCCCTCTCTCTCCCTCCTGGAGATCAGGCTACAGCTTAGTTCCCTCTCTCCCTCTCTCTCCCTCGCTGGGAGATCCTACAGCTTTTCCCTCTCTCCCTCTCTCTCCCTCGCTGGGAGATACAGCTACAGCTTGGTTCCCTCTCTCTCCCTCTCTCTCCCTCGCTGGGAGATGCGGCTACAGCTTAGTTACCTCTCTCTCCCTCTCTCTCCCCTCGCTGGGAGATCTACACTTTTCCCTCTCTCCCTCTCTCTCCCTCTCTCTCCCTCGCTGGAGATACAGGCTACAACTTAGTTCCCTCTCTCCCTCTCTCTCCCTCGCTGGGAGATACCTACAGCGGTTCCCTCTCTCCCTCTCTCTCCCTCGCTGGGAGATACGGGCTACAGCTGGCTCCCTCTCTCTCCCTCCTCTCCTCTCTCCCTCTCTCCCTCGCTGGAGATACGCTACAGCTTCGCTCCCTCTCTCCCTCTCTCTCCCTCTCTCTCCCTCGCTGGAGATACAGGCTACAGCCTAGCTCCCTCTCTCCCTCTCTCTCCCTCGCTGGGAGATCAGCTACACTTCGCTCCCTCTCTCCCTCTCTCTCCCTCGCTGGGAGATGCCTACAGCGTTCCCTCTCTCCCTCTCTCTCCCTCGCTGGGAGATGCTACACTTGTCTCCCTCTCTCTCCCTCTCTCTCCCTCGCTGTCTACACTTGTTCCCTCTCTCCCTCTCTCTCCCTTGCTGGGAGATACAGGCTACAGCTTAGTTCCTCTCTCCCTCTCTCTCCCTCTCTCTCCCTCGCTGGGAGATACAGGCTACAGCTTGTTCCCTCTCTCCCTCTCTCTCCCTGCTGGGATACGCTGGCCTCTCTCTCCCTCTCTCTCCCTCCTGGGAGTCCAGGCTCAGCTTGCTCCCTCTCTCCCTCTCTCTCCCTCCTGGAATACAGGCTACAGCTTAGCTTCCCTCTCTCTCTCTCTCTCTCCTCGCTGGGAGATACAGGCTACAGCTTGGTTCCTCTCTCTCCCTCTCTCCCTCTCTCTCCCTCGCTGGGAGACAGGCTACAGCTTAGTTCCCTCTCTCCCTCTCTCTCCCTCTGGAGATCAGGCTCAGCTTGTTCCCTCTCTCCCTCTCTCTCCCTCGCTGGGAGTACGGCTACAGCTTAGTTCCCTCTCTCCCTCTCTCTCCCTCTCTCTCCCTCGCTGGGAGTACAGGCTACAGCTCTCCCTCTCTCCCTCTCTCTCCCTCGCTGGAGATACAGGCTACAACTTAGCTCCCTCTCTCCCTCTCTCTCCCTCCTGGGAGATACAGGCTCGCTTGCTCCCTCTCTCCCTCTCTCTCCCTCGCTGGGAGATACAGGCTCCAACCTAGTTCCTCTCTCCCTCTCTCTCCCTCGCTGGGAGATACAGGCTCCAACTTGTTCCCTCTCTCTCCCTCTCTCTCCCTCTCTCTCCCTCGCTGGGAGATACAGGCTACAACTGCTCCCTCTCTCCTCTCTCTCCTCTGGGAGATACAGGCTACAACTTAGCTCCCTCTCTCCCTCTCTCTCCCTCTCTCTCCCTCTCTCTTCCTCGCTGGGTGATGAGGCTACGCTTGGCTCCCTCTCTCCCTCTCTCTCCCTCTCTCTCCCTCGCTGGGAGATACAGGCTACAACTTAGTTCCCTCTCTCCCTCTCTCTCCCTCTCTCTCCCTCTCTCCCTCGCTGGGAGATACAGGCTACAGCTTAGTTCCCTCTCTCCCTCTCTCTCTCTTGCTGGGAGATACAGGCAATTTCCCTCTCTCTCTCTCTCTCCCTCGCTGGGAGATACGGGCTACACTTGGCTCCTCTCTCCCTCTCTCTCCCTCTTCTCTTGCTGGGAGATACAGGCTACAGCTTGGCTCCCTCTCTCTCCTCTCTCTCCCTCGCTGGGAGATACAGGCCTACAGCTTAGCTCCCTCTCTCCTCCCCTCTCTCTCCCTCGTGGTACGGCTACAGCCCTAGCTCCCTCTCTCCTCTCTCTCCCTCTCCCTCTCTCCTCCTGGGGATCAGGCTCCCTTCTCTCTCCTCTCTCCCTCTCTCTCCTCGCTGGGAGATGGCTACAACCCTCTCCCTCTCTCTCCCTCTCTCTCCTCTCTCTCCCTCGCTGGGAGATACAGGCTACAGCTTAGCTCCCTCTCTCCCTCCTCTCCCTCTCTCCTCTCTCTCCTCGCTGGGAGATACGGCTCAGCCCTGCTCCCTCTCTCCTCTCTCCCCTCTCTCCCTCGTGGAGATCAGGCTACACTTAGCTCCCTCTCTCCTCTCTCTCTCCTGGAGATCAGCTCACTAGTTCCCTCTCTCCCTCTCTCTCCTCGCTGGGAGTCGCTACAGCTTGCTCCCTCTCTCCCCTCTCTCTCCCTCGCTGGGAGATACAGGCTCCTCCCTCGCTCCCTCTCCCTCTCTCCCTCTCTCTCCCTGCTGGGATACAGGCTACAACCTCCCTCTCTCCCTCTCTCTCCCCTCCCCGGAGATAGCTACACTTCCCTCTCTCCCTCTCTCTTCTCTCTCTTCCTCGCTGGGAGATACAGGCCTACTCTTGTTCCCTCTCTCCCTCTCTCTCCTCATGGAGATCGGCTACAGCTTAGTTCCCTCTCTCCCTCTCTCCCTGCTGGGAGATACAGGCTACAACTTAGTTACCTCTCTCTCCCTCTCTCTCCCTGCTGGGAGATACGGCTACACTTAGTTACCTCTCTCCCTCTCTCTCCCTCGCTGGGAGATACGCTACAGCTTAGTTCCCTCTCTCCCTCTCTCTCTCTCTCTCCCTCGCTAGGAGATACAGGCTACAGCTTAGCTCCCTCTCTGCCCTCTCTCTCCCTCCTGGGAATCCTACCTTCCCTCCTCTCTCCCTCTCTCCCTCTCTCTCCCTCGTGTGATACAGGCTACAGCTTGTTCCCTCTCTCCCTCTCTCTCCCTCTCTCTCCCTCGCTGGGAGATCAGGCTACAGCTTAGTTCCCTCTCTCCTCTCTCTCCCTCTCTCTCCCTCGCTGGGAGATACAGCTACAGCTTAGTTCCCTCTCTCCCTCTTTCTCCCTCGCTGGGAGATACGGCTACGCTTAGTTCCCTCTCTCCCTCTCTCTCCCTCGCTGGGAGATACAGGCTACAGCTTAGTTCCCTCTCTCTCCCTCTCTCTCCCTCGCTGGGAGATCAGGCTACAGCTAGTTCCCTCTCTCTCCCTCTCTCTCCCTCGCTGGAGATACGCTACAGCTTAGTTCCCTCTCTCCCTCTCTCCCCTCTCTCTCCCTCCCTGGGATCGCTACAGTAGTTCCCTCTCTCCTCTCTCTCCCTCGCTGGGAGATACAGGCTACAGCTTGGCTCCCTCTCTCTCCTCTCTCTCTCCTGATCAACTCCCTCTCTCCCCTCTCTCTCCTCTCTCCCTCTCTCTCCCTCGCTGGGAGTACAGCTACATTTCCCCCCTCTCTCCCCTCTCTCTCCCTCTGGGAGATGGCTACAACCTGCTCTCTCTCTCTCTCCTCTCTCTCCCTCGCTGGGAGATCAGGCTACAACCTAGTTCCCTCTCTCCCTCTCTCTCCCTCGCTGGGAGATCTCCGTTCCTCTCTCTCCCTCTCTTCCCTCGCTGGATCAGGCTACCTTAGTTCCCTCTCTCTCTCTCCCTCGCTGGGAGATACAGGCTCAACTTAGCTCCCTCTCTCTCCCTCTCTCTCCCCCTCGCTGGAGATACAGGCTACCTTTTCCTCTCTCCTCTCTCTCCCTGCTGGGAGATACAGGTACAACTTGTTCCCTCTCTCCCTCTCTCTCCCTCTCTCCTCGCTGGGAGATCTACAGCTCTCCCTCTCTCCTCTCTCTCCTTCATCTAATACAGGCTCTGCTTGTTCCCTCTCTCTCCCTCTCTCTCCTTGCTGGGAGATGCTACACTGCTCCCTCTCTCCCTCTCTCTCCCTCGCTGGGAGATCAGGCTAATGTCTCTCTCCCTCTCCTCCCTCTCTCTCCTCGCTGGGAGTGCAGCTCGCTTCCCTCTCTCTCCCTCTCTCTCCTCGCTGGGAGAGGCTACAGCTTAGTTCCCTCTCTCCCTCTCTCTCCTTCGCTGGGAGATACCTCCAACTTGTTCCTCTCTCCCTCTCTCTCCCTCTCTCTCCCTCCTGGGAGATGCGGCTCGCTCCCTCTCTCCCTCTCTCTCCCTCCTGGAGATACTATTGTTCCCTCTCTCCTCTCTCTCCCTCGCTGGGAATCCGGCTACAACTTAGTTCCCTCTCTCCCTCTCTCTCCCTGCTATACGGCTCCAGCTTAGTTCCCTCTCTCCCTCTCTCTCCCCTCGCTGGATACGGCTACAGCTTGGTTCCTCTCTCTCCTCTCTCTCCCTCCTGGGAGATCGGCTCAGCCTTCGCTCCCTCTCTCCCTCTCTCTCCCTCCTGGGAGATACGGCTATTGGTTCCCTCTCTCTCTCTCTCTCCCTCGCTGGAGATACAGGCTACCTTGGCTCCCTCTCTCCCTCTCTCTCCTCTCTCTCCCTCGCTGGGAGATACGCTACACTTGCTCCCTCTCTCCTCTCTCTCCCTCTCTCCCTCCCCTCGCTGGGGATCCTCTTGTCTCTCCTCTCTCTCTTTCTCTCTCTCTCTCTCCTGTGGTCCTACCTTGTCCCTCCTCCTCTCTCCCTCCCTTGTGGGATACGTCTGCACTTCCCTCTCTCTCCCTCTCTCCTCCTGCTGGGAGATACAGGCTACAATTAGCTCCTCTCTCTCCCTCTCTCTCCCTCGCTGGGAATACGTCACCTCTCCTCTCTCCCTCTCTCTCCCTCTCTCTCCCTCTTGGAGATCTCTTCCCTCTCTCCTCTCTCTCCCTTGGGGATAGCTACACTTCTCCTCTCTCCTCTCTCTCTCTCTTTCTCCTCTCTCCTTTTTCCCTCTCTCTCCCTCTCTCTCCCTCCTGGGAGATCAGGCTACACTTTTCCCTCTCTCTCCCTCTCTCCCTCTCTCTCCCTCGCTGGAATCCTACCTTAGTTCCCTCTCTCCCTCTCTCTCCCTCTTCCCCCCTCGCTGGGAGATACGGCTACAGCTTAGTTCCCTCTCTCCCTCTCTCTCCCTCGCTGGGAGATCACAGGCTACATTGTTCCCTCCCCTCCTCTCCCTCGTGAATCGCTACACTGTTCCTCTCTCCCTCTCTCTCCCTCGCTGGGAATACAGGCTACAGCTTCTCCTCCCTCTCTCTCCTCCTCAATCGCTACTTGTTCCCTCTCTCCTCTCTCTCCTCTGGGATATCGGCTACAACAGTTCCCTCTCTCCCTCTCTCTCCCTCGCTGGGAGATACGCTACGCTTACTCCCTCTCTCTCTCTCTCTCCCTCTCTCTCCCTCGCTGGGAGATACAGCTCCTATTCCCTCTCTCTCCTCTCTCTCCTCGCTGGAATCCTCACTAGCTCCTCTCTCCTCTCTCTCCCTCTCTCTCCCTCGCTGGGAGATACAGCTCCGGCTTGTTCCTCTCTCTCTCTCTCTCTCTCCCTCGCTGGGAGATCTCTCTCCATTCTCTTCCCTCTCTCTCCCTCTCTCTCCCTCGCTGGGAGATACAGGCTACAGCTTAGTTCCCTCTCTCCCTCTCTCTCCCTCGCTGGGAGATACCTCAGCTTGGTTCCCTCTCTCCCTCTCTCTCCCTCGCTGAGATCGCTACAGCTTGTTCCCTCTCTCCCTCTCTCTCCCTCTCTCTCTCCTGGGAGATAGGCTACTTGTTCCCTCTCTCTCCCTCTCTCTCCCTCGCTGGGAGATCAGGCTACACTAGTTCCCTCTCTCCCTCTCTCTCCCTCGCTGGGAGATCTCAATTCCCTCTCCCTTCTCTCCCTCGTGGGAGATCCACTTTCCCTCTCCCTCTCTCTCCCTCTCTCTCCCTCGCTGAGATGCTCCTTGTTCCCTCTCTCCCTCTCTCTCCTCTCTCTCCCTCGTGGAGATGCTAACTTTCCCTCTCTCCTCTCTCTCTCTCTCTCCCTCCTGGGAATCCTACACCTTTCTCTCTCTCTCCCTCTCTCCCTCGTGGAGATACCACAACTAGCCTCTCTCTCCCTCTCTCTCCCTCTCTCTCCCTCTGGGTACGGCTACAACTTGTTCCCTCTCTCCTCTCTCCCTCGCTGGGTGCGTTGCCAGTTCCTCTCTCCCTCTCTCTCCTCGCTGGGAGATCTAGCTTGTTCCCTCTCTCTCTCTCTCCTCTCTCCCTCCTGGAGATACGGGCTACAGCTTAGCTCCCTCTCTCCCTCTCTCTCCCTCGCTGGAGATACAGGCTCCGCTTAGTTCCCTCTCTCCCTCTCTCTCCCTCTAGATACAGGCTACAACTTAGTTCCCTCTCTCCCCTCTCTCTCCCTCGCTGGGATGGCTACTTGTTCCTCTCTCCCTCTCTCTCCCTCCGCTGGGAGATACGCTCAGCTTGGTTCCCTCTCTCCCTCTCTCTCCCTCGCTGTCAGCTCACGTTCCCTCTCTCCCTCTCTCTCCCTCCTGGTGGCTAACTTTCTCCCTCTCTCCCTCTCTCTCCCTCTTCCTCGCTGGGAGATACGGCTACAGCTTAGCTCCCTCTCTCCCTCTCTCTCCCTCTCTCTCCCTTGAGATGGCTACACTTATTCCCTCTCTCTCTCTCTCCCTCTCTCTCCTCGCTGATCCTTTCCCTCTCTCTCTCTCTCCCTCGCTGGGAGATCACTACTGTTAGTTCCTCTCTCCCTCTCTCTCCCTCCTGGGAGATACCTACAGCTTAGCTCCTCTCTCCCTCTCTCTCCTCCTGGATCTACGCTTTTCCCTCTCTCCCTCTCTCTCCTCGCTGGAGATCTAGCTTAGTTCCCTCTCTCCCTCTCTCTCCCTCGCTGGGAGATACAGTCTACACTTGTTCCCTCTCTCCCTCTCTCTCTCCCTGTGGGAATCAGGCCTCAGCTTTTCCCTCTCTCCCTCTCTCTCCTCTCTCTCCCTCCTGGGTGATCCTACACTTTTCCCTCTCTCCCCTCTCTCCCTCGCTGGAATGCTCAACTTTCCCTCTCTCCCTCTCTCTCCTCCTGGGAGATCGGGCTACTTCTCCTCTCTCCCTCTCTCTCCCTCGCTGGGTATACGTACATGGTTCCCTCTCTCCTCTCTCTCCCTCTCTCTCCCTCTCTCTCCCTCGTGGGTGATACGGGCTCTGGCTCCCTCTCTCCCTCTCTCTCCCTCTCTCTCCTCGTGGAGATACAGGCTCCAACTAGCTCCCTCTCTCCCTCTCTCCCTCTCTCTCCTCTCTCTCCCTCGCTGGGAGATACGGCTTCAGCTTGCTCCCTCTCTCCCTCTCTCTCTCCTCGCTGATGTCTACACTCCCTCTCTCTCCTCTCTCTCCCTCTGGGAGATACCTACAGCTGTCCCTCTCTCCCTCTCTCTCTCTCTGAGATTCTTAGTTCCCTCTCTCCCTCTCTCTCCCTCGTGGGAGATACGGCTAATTCTCTCCTCTCTCTCCCTCTCTCTCCCTCGCTGGGAGATACACTACACTCTCTCTCCCTCTCTCTCCCTGCTGAGATACAGGCTAACTTTCCCTCTCTCCCTCTCTCTCCCTCGCTGGGAGATGCAGCTACAGCCTAGCTCCCTCTCTCTCCTCTCTCTCCCTCTCTCTCCCTCCTGGGAGATAGGCTACAGCTTCTCCCTCTCTCCCTCTCCTCTTCTCCCTCTTCCTCGTTCTCCCTCTCTCTCCTCTCTCTCCCTCGCTGGAGATGTTAAGCTTTCCTCTCTCCCTCTCTCCTCTCTCCTGGAGATACAGGCTACAGCTTGGTTCCTCTCTCTCCCTCTCTCTCCCTCGCTGGGAGATACAGGCTACAGCTTAGTTCCCCTCTCTCTCCCTCTCTCTCCCTCGCTGGGAGATACAGCTCGCTTAGTTCCCTCTCTCCTCTCCCTCTCTCTCTCCTCGTGGGAGATAAGCTACATTGTTCCCTCTCTCCCTCTCTCTCCCTCGCTGGGAGATACTGCTACAGCTAGCTCCCTCTCTCCCTCTCTCTCCCTCGCTGGAGATCCTACAGCCTAGTTCCCTCTCTCCCCTCTCTCTCCCTCTCTCTCCCTCGCTGGGAGATACAGGCTACAGCTTGGTTCCCTCTCTCCTCCTCTCTCCCTCTCTCTCCTCGCTGGGAGATCCTACAGCCTGCTCCCTCTCTCTCTCTCTCCCGCTGGGAGATCGGCTCGGCTTGGCTCCCTCTCTCCCCCTCTCTCCCTCTCTCTCCCTCTCTCTCCCTCGCTGGTTATACGGGCTACAGCTTGTTCTCTCTCTCCCTCTCTCTCCCTCGCTGGGAGATACGGCTACACTAGTTCCCTCTCTCCCTCTCTCTCTCCTCGTGGGAGATACGCTACGCTTAGTTCCCTCTCTCCCTCTCTCCCTCGCTGGAGATACCTAGTTAGTTCCTCTCTCCCTCTCTCCCTCGTGGGAGATGCTCACTTATTCCCTCTCTCCCTCTCTCTCCCTCGCTGGAGATACGGCTACAGCTTAGTTACCCTCTCTCCCTCTCTCTCCCTCGCTGGAGATACAGCTACAGCTTAGTTCCCTCTCTCCCTCTCTCTCCCTCTCTCTCCCTCGCTGGGAGATCGGCTCTGTTCCCTCTCTCCTCTCTCTCCCTCGCTGGGAGATACAGGCTACAGCTTAGCTCCCTCTCTCCCTCTCTCTCTCTCGCTGGGAGATCGCTACGCTTGTTCCCTCTCTCTTCTCTCTCTCTCCTCGTGGGGATACAGGCTCAGCTTTTCCCTCTCTCCCTCTCTCCCTCGCTGGGAGTGCTCGCCCTCTCTCCTCTCTCTCCCTCGTGGGAGATCTATCCTCCCTCTCTCCTGTGGGAGATACGGCTACAGCTTGGTTCCCTCTCTCCCTCTCTCTCCCTCGCTGGGAGTACCTACACTTAGTTCCCTCTCTCTCCCTCTCTCTCCCTCTCTCTCCCTCGCTGGGAGATAAGCTCTAGCTCCCTCTCTCCCCTCTCTCTCCCTCGCTGGAGATACAGTCCAGCTTAGCTCCCTCTCTCCCTCTCTCTCCCTCCCTGGGAGATCCTTCGCTTGTCCTCTCTCCTCTCTCTTCCTGAGATCCGGCTACACTTAGTTCCCTCTCTCCCTCTCTCTCCCCCCTGGGAGATACACTACAGCTTAGTTCCCTCTCTCTCCCTCTCTCTCCTCTCCCGCTGGGAGATACCTCACTTGCTCCCTCTCTCCTCTCTCTCCCTCGCTGGGAGATACACTACGCTTCTCCCTCTCTCCCTCTCTCTCCCTCTCTCTCCCTCTCTCTCCCTCGCTGGGTGATACAGGCTCCAGCTTAGGCTCCCTCTCTCCCTCTCTCTCCCTCTCTCTCCCTCGCTGGAATACAGGCTACACTTGCTCCCTCTCTCCCTCTCTCTCCCTCTCTCTCCCTCTCTCTCCTCTCGCTGGGAGATACGCTACAACCTCCTCTCTCTCCCTCTCTCTCTTTGCTGGGAATACAGGCTACAACTTAGCTCCCTCTCTCTCACCTCTCTCTCCCTCGCTGGGAGATACGGCTCAGCCTCCCTCTCTCCCTCTCTCTCCCTCTCTCTCTCTTGCTGGGAGATAGCTAGCTTGCTCCCTCTCTCTCCCTCTCTCTCCCTCGCTGGAGATACAGGCTACAATCTCCCTCTCTCCCTCTCTCTCCCTGCTGGGAGATACAGCTACAGTCCCTACTCCCTCTCTCTCCCTCTCTTCCTTCTCTCTCCCTCTCTCTCCCTCCTGGGAGATACAGGCTACAGCTTAGCTCCCTCTCTCCCTCTCTCTCCCTCTCTCTCCCTCGCTGGGAGATACAGGCTCCGCCTAGCTCCCTCTCTCTCCCTCTCTCTCCCTCTCTCTCCCTCGCTGGGAGATCAGGCCCTACAGCTCCCTCTCTCCTCTCTCTCCCTCTCTCTCCCTCTCTCCCTCGCTGGAGATACAGGCTACAGCCTAGCTCCCTCTCTCCCTCTCTCTCCCTCTCTCCCTCGCTGGGAGATCACTCACGCCCCCTCTCTCTCCTTCTCTCCCTCTCTCTCCCTCTCTCTCCCTCGCTGGGAGATACAGGCTACGCTTAGTTCCCTCTCTCCCTCTCTCTCCCTCGCTGGGAGATACGGTTACCGCTAGTTCCCTCTCTCCCTCTCTCTCCCTCGCTGGGAGATACAGGCTACAGCTTGTTCCCTCTCTCCTCTCTCTCCTCGATCCTACTTTCCCTCTCTCTCCCTCGCTGGGAGATCAGGCTACAGCTTGTTCCCTCTCTCCCTCTCTCTCCCTCGCTGGGAGATCTACAACTTTTCCCTCTCTCTCCCTCTCTCTCCCTCGTGGAGATAGTCCTTAGTTCCTCTCTCTCCCTCTCTCTCCCTTGGGAATACAGCTACTTAGTTCCCTCTCTCCTCTCTCTCCCTCTCTCTCCCTCGCTGATGCAGGCTCGCTGCTCCTCCTCTCTCCCTCTCTCTCCCTCGTGAGATACAGCTACCTTGCTCCTCTCTCTCCTCCTCTCTCTCTCCCTCTCTCTCCCTCGCTGGGTATACAGGCTACAGCTTAGTTCCCTCTCTCCCTCTCTCTCCCTCTCTCTCCCTCGCTGGGATCAGCTAATAGTTCCCTCTCTCCCTCTCCCTCTCTCCCTCGCTGGGAGATAAGCTCAACTTGTTCCCTCTCTCCTCTCTCTCCCTCGCTGGGAGATACAGGCTCAGCTTGTTCTCTCTCTCCCTCTCTCTCCCTCGCTGGGAGATACGGCTCACTTTCTTCCCTCTCTCTCCCTCTCTCTCCCTCGCTGGAGATCTGGCTGCTTGTTCCCTCTCTCCTCTCTCTCCCCTGCGCTGGAGATACAGGCTACACTTAGTTCCCTCTCTCTCCTCTCTCTCCCTCTCTCTCCCCTCACTGGGAGATACGCTACAGCTTAGTTCCCTCTCTCCTCTCTCTCCCTCTATCGGCTACACTTGGCTCCCTCTCTCCCTCTCTCTCCTCTCCCCTCTCTCCTCGCTGGGTATACACTACACTTCTCCCTCTCTCCCTCTCTCTCCTTCTCTCCCTCCTGGGAGTCTTCTCCCTCTCTCCCTCTCTCTCCCTCGCTGGGAGATACAGGTCTAGCTCCCTCTCTCCCTCTCTCTCCCTCGCTGGAGATACAGGCTCAGCTTACTCCTCTCTCTCTCTCTCTCTCTCTCCCTCTCTCTCCCTCGCTGGGTGATACAGGCTACAACTTGCTCCCTCTCTCCTCTCTCTCCCTCTCTCTCCCTCGCTGGGATCGGCTACACTTAGCTCCCTCTCTCCTCTCTCTCCCTCTCTCCTCTCTCTCCCTCGCTGGAGATACAGGCTCAGCTCTCCTCTCTACTCTCTCTCTCTTGCTGGGAGATACGCTACAGCTTGCTCCCTCTCTCTACTCTCTCTCTCCCTCGCTGGGAGATACGTCTGCTCCCTCTCTCCCTCTCTCTCCCTCTCTCTCTCTTGCTGGAGATGCAGGCTAATTGCTCCCCCTACCTCTCTCCCTCGCTGGAATGGCTACAGCTTTCTCCCTCTCTCCTCTCTCTCCCTCGCTGGGAGATAGGCTACAGCCTACTCCCTCTCTCTCCTCTCTCTCCTTCTCTCTCCCTCTCTCTCCCTCGCTGGGAGATACAGCTACACTTCTCCCTCTCTCCCTCTCTCTCCCTCTCTCTCCCTCGTGGGAGATACGGCTCACCCTATCCCTCTCTCTCCCTCTCTCCTCTCTCTCCCTCGCTGGGAGATACAGGCTACAATTGCTCCCTCTCTCCCTCTCTCTCCCTCTCTCTCCTTTCTCGGAGATCCTACGCCTATTCCCTCTCTCCCTCTCTCTCCCTCTCTCCCTCGCTGGGAGATACAGTCTACAGCTTGGCCCCCCTCTCTCTCCCTCTCTCTCCCTCTCTCTCCCTCTCTCTCCCTCGCTGGAGATACAGCTACCTTGTTCCCTCTCTCCCTCTCTCTCCCTCGCTGGGAGATACAGGTTACAGCTTAGTTCCCTCTCTCCCTCTCTCTCCCTCTGGGAGATCAGCTCACTTAGTTCCCTCTCCCTCCTCCCCTTCTCTCCTGCTGGAGATCGCTTTTTCCTCTCTCCCTCTCTCTCCCTCCCCCTCGCTGGGAATCCACTACACTTCGTTCCCTCTCTCCCCTCTCTCTCCCTCGCTGGGAGATACAGGCTCAGCTTTTCCCTCTCTCCCTCTCTCTCCCTCGTGGGAGATACAGCTCATTTCCCTCTCTCTCTCTCTCCCTCTCTCTCCCTCGCTGGGAGATGCAGGCTACACTTATCTCCCTCTCTCCTCTCTCTCCCTCCTGGAGTGGCTCTCTCCCTCTCCTCTCTCTCCCTCGCTGGGAGATCCTCCTCTCCCTCCCTCTCTCTCCCTTGGAGATCCTTGCTTATTCCCTCTCTCCTCTCTCTCCCTCGCTGGGAGATCCTCAACTTTTCCCTCTCTCCCCCTCTCTTGTTCCCTCTCTCCCTCTCTCTCCCTCTGGGAATCCTACAGCTAGTTTCCCTCTCTCCTCTCTCTCCCTGCTGAATCGCTCACTTATCCCTCTTCTCTCTCTCCCTCTCTCTCCTCGCTGGGAGATCGCTACAGCTTAGTTCCCTCTCCCTCTCTCTCCCTCTCTCTCCCTTCGCTGGGAGACAGGCTACTTGGTTCCTCTCCCTCCCTCTCTCCCTCCTGAGATCAGGCTCCGTTAGTTCCCTCTCTCCCTCTCTCTCCTCTGATAGGCCCTTCCTCCCCCCCTTTTTTCCCTCTCTCCTCTCTCTCTCCCTCCTGAATCGCTACAGCTTGTTCCCTCTCTCCTCTCTCTCTTCTCTAGATCTCCTTTCCCTCTCTCCCTCTCTCTCCCTGTGGGAGATACAGGCTACAGCTTGTTCCCTCTCTCCCTCTCTCTCCTCTCTCTCTCCCTCGCTGGGAGATACAGGCTCAGCTTTGCTCCCTCTCTCCCTCTCTCTCCCTCTCTCTCCCTCGCTGGAGATCGCTTCAGTTCTTTTCCTCTCTCTCCCCTCTCTCTCCCTCTCTCTCCCTCGCTGGGAGATACGGCTCAGCTTGTTCCCCTCCCCTCCCCCTCTCCTGTGGGATCGGCTCTTTCCCTCTCTCTTCTCTCTCCCTCCGCTGGGAATAGGCTCTCTTGGTTCCCTCTCTCCCTCTCTCTCCTCTCCCTCGTGGAGATGCGGGCTACACCTATTCCCTCCTCTCCTCTCTCTCCCTCCTGAGTCCTACAGCTTAGTTCCCTCTCTCCCTCTCTCCCCCTCGCTGGAGATCAGTCCTTTCCCTCTCTCCCTCTCTCTCCTCTGTGGATCGGCTCTGCTTGTTTCTCTCTCCCTCTCTCTCCCTCGCTGGGAGATACAGGCTACAGCTTATTCCCTCTCTCTCCCTCTCTCTCCCTCGCTGGGAGATACAGGCTACAGACTTAGCTCCCTCTCTCTCCCTCTCTCTCCCTCTCTGGGAGATCCTACACCTCTCCCTCTCTCTCCCTCTCTCTCCCTCGCTGAATACACTACAACTTGTTCCCTCTCTCTCCTCTTCCCTCCTAATCTCTCCTCTCTCTCCCTCTCTCTCCCCTCGCTGGGAGATACAGGCTACAGCTTAGTTCCCTCTCTCCCTCCTCTCCCTCGCTGGGGATACGGTTACAGCTGTTCCCTCTCTCCCTCTCTCTCCCTCGCTGGGAGATGCAGGCTACAGCTTAGTTCCCTCTCTCCCTCTCTCTCCCTCTCTCTCCCTCGCTGGGAGATACAGGCTACAGCTTAGTTCCCTCTCTCCCTCTCTCTCCTCGCTGGGAGATACAGGCTACAGCTTAGTTCCTCTCTCCCTCTCTCTCCCTCGCTGGGAGATACAGGCTACAGCTTAGTTACCTCTCTCCCTCTCTCTCTCCCTCGCTGGGAGATACAGGCTACACTTGTTCACCTCTCTCTCCCTCTCTCTCCTCGCTGGGAGATGCAGGCTACAGCTTAGTTCCCTCTCTCTCTTCCCTCTCTCTCCCTCCGCTGGGAGATACGGCTACAGCTTAGTTCCCTCTCTCCCTCTCTCTCCCTCGCTGGGAGATACAGGCTACGCTTAGTTCCCTCTCTCCCTCTCCCTCTCTCTCCCTCGCTGGAGATACAGGCTACATGCTCCTCTCTCCTCTCTCTCATTCGCTGGGAGATACAGGCTACAGCCCTCTCTCCCTCTCTCTCCCTGCTGGGAGATACAGGCTACAGCTTAGCTCCTCTCTCTCTCTCTCTCCCTCGCTGGGAGATCAGGCTACAGCTTAGTCCCTCTCTCCCTCTCTCTCCCCTCGCTGGGAGATACAGCCTACAGCTTGTTCCCTCTCTCCCTCTCTCTCCCTCTCTCTCCCTCGCTGGGAGATACAGGCTACAGCTTAGCTCCCTCTCTCCCTCTCTCTCCCTCGCTGGGAGATACAGGCTACAGCTTAGCTCCCTCTCTCTCTCTCTCTCCCTCTCTCTCCCTCTCTCTCCCTCGCTGGGTGATACAGGCTACAGCTTAGCTCCCTCTCTCCCTCTCTCTCCCTCTCTCTCCCTCGCTGGGAGATACAGGCTACAGCTTAGCTCCCTCTCTCCCTCTCTCTCCTCTCTCTCCCTCTCTCTCCCTCGCTGGGAGATACAGGCTACAGCTTAGCTCCCTCTCTACCTCTCTCTCTCTTGCTGGGAGATACAGGCTACAGCTTAGCTCCCTCTCTCTACCTCTCTCTCCCTCGCTGGGAGATACAGGCTACAGCTTAGCTCCCTCTCTCCCTCTCTCTCCCTCTCTCTCTCTTGCTGGGAGATACAGGCTACAGCTTAGCTCCCTCTCTCTACCTCTCTCTCCCTCGCTGGGAGATACAGGCTACAGCTTAGCTCCCTCTCTCCCTCTCTCTCCCTCGCTGGGAGATACAGGCTACAGCCTAGCTCCCTCTCTCTCCCTCTCTCTCCCTCTCTCTCCCTCTCTCTCCCTCGCTGGGAGATACAGGCTACAGCTTAGCTCCCTCTCTCCCTCTCTCTCCCTCTCTCTCCCTCGCTGGGAGATACAGGCTACAGCCTAGCTCCCTCTCTCTCCCTCTCTCTCCCTCTCTCTCCCTCGCTGGGAGATACAGGCTACAGCTTAGCTCCCTCTCTCCCTCTCTCTCCCTCTCTCTCCCTCGCTGGGAGATACAGGCTACAGCCTAGCTCCCTCTCTCCCTCTCTCTCCCTCTCTCCCTCGCTGGGAGATACAGGCTACAGCTTAGCCCCCTCTCTCTCCCTCTCTCTCCCTCTCTCTCCCTCGCTGGGAGATACAGGCTACAGCTTAGTTCCCTCTCTCCCTCTCTCTCCCTCGCTGGGAGATACAGGTTACAGCTTAGTTCCCTCTCTCCCTCTCTCTCCCTCGCTGGGAGATACAGGCTACAGCTTAGTTCCCTCTCTCCCTCTCTCTCCCTCTCTCTCCTCGCTGGGAGATACAGGCTACAGCTTAGTTCCCTCTCTCCCTCTCTCTCCCTCACTGGGAGATACAGGCTACAGCTTAGTTCCCTCTCTCCCTCTCTCTCCCTCGCTGGGAGATACAGGCTACAGTTTAGTTACCTCTCTCTCCCTCTCTCTCCCTCGCTGGGAGATACAGGCTACAGCTTAGTTACCTCTCTCTCCCTCTCTCTCCCTCGCTGGGAGATACAGGCTACAGCTTAGTTCCCTCTCTCCCTCTCTCTCCTCTCTCTCTCTCTTCGCTGGGAGATACAGGCTACAGCTTAGTTCCCTCTCTACCTCTCTCTCCCTCGCTGGGAGATACAGGCTACGCCAGTCCCTCTCCCTCTCTCTCTCTCCCTCGCTGGGAAAAACAGGCTACAGCTTAGTTCCCTCCCTCCCTCTCTCTCCCTCGCTGGGAGATACAGGCTACAGCTTAGTTCCCTCTCTCCCTCTCTCTCCCTCGCTGGGAGATACAGGCTACAGCTTAGTTCCCCTCTCTCCCTCTCTCTCCCTCGCTGGGAGATACAGGCTACAGCTTAGTTACCTCTCTCCCTCTCTCTCCCTCGCTGGGAGATACAGGCTACAGCTTAGTTACTCCTCTCTCTCCCCTCTCTCTCCTCGCTGGGAGATACAGGCTACAGCTTAGCTCCCTCTCTCCCTCTCTCTCCCTCTCTCTCCCTCGCTGGGAGATACAGGCTACAGCTCTAGCTCCCTCTCCCCTCTCTCTCCCTCTCTCTCCCTCGCTGGGAGATACAGGCTACAGCTTAGCTCCCCTCTCTCCCTCTCTCTCCTCTCTCCCTCGCTGGGAGATACAGGCTACAGCTTAGTTCCCTCTCTCCCTCTCTCTCTCTCGCTGGGAGATACAGGCTACAGCCTAGTTCCCTCTCTCCCTCTCTCTCCCTCGCTGGGAGATACAGGCTACAGCTTAGTTCCCTCTCTCCCTCTCTCTCCCTCTCTCTCCCTCGCTGGGAGATACAGGCTACAGCTTAGTTCCCTCTCTCCTCTCTCTCCCTCGCTGGGAGATACAGGCTACAGCTTAGTTCCCTCTCTCCCTCTCTCTCCCTCGCTGGGAGATACAGGCTACAGCTTAGTTACCTCTCTCTCCCTCTCTCTCCCTCGCTGGGAGATACAGGCTACAGCTTAGTTACCTCTCTCTCCCTCTCTCTCCCTCGCTGGGAGATACAGGCTACAGCTTAGTTCCCTCTCTCCCTCTCTCTCCCTCGCTGGGAGATACAGGCTACAGTTTAGTTACCTCTCTCTCTCTCTCTCTCTCCTCGCTGGGAGATACAGGCTACAGCTTAGTTACCTCTCTCTCCCTCTCTCTCCCTCGCTGGGAGATACAGGCTACAGCTTAGTTCCTCTCTCCCTCTCTCCTCTCTCTCCCTCTCTCTCCCTCGCTGGGAGATACAGGCTACAGCTTAGTTCCCTCTCTACCTCTCTCTCCCTCGCTGGGAGATACAGGCTACAGCTTAGCTCCCTCTCCCTCTCTCTCTCTCCCTCGCTGGGAAAAACAGGCTACAGCTTAGTTCCCTCCCTCCCTCTCTCTCCCTCGCTGGGAGATACAGGCTACAGCTTAGTTCCCTCTCTCCCTCTCTCTCCCTCGCTGGGAGATACAGGCTACAGCTTAGTTCCCTCTCTCCCTCTCTCTCCCTCGCTGGGAGATACAGGCTACAGCTTAGTTACCTCTCTCTCCCTCTCTCTCCCTCGCTGGGAGATACAGGCTACAGCTTAGTTACCTCTCTCTCCCTCTCTCTCCCTCGCTGGGAGATACAGGCTACAGCTTAGCTCCCTCTCTCCCTCTCTCTCCCTCTCTCTCCCTCGCTGGGAGATACAGGCTACAGCCTAGCTCCCTCTCTCCCTCTCTCTCCCTCTCTCCCTCGCTGGGAGATACAGGCTACAGCTTAGCCCCCTCTCTCTCCCTCTCTCTCCCTCTCTCTCCCTCGCTGGGAGATACAGGCTACAGCTTAGTTCCCTCTCTCCCTCTCTCTCCCTCGCTGGGAGATACAGGTTACAGCTTAGTTCCCTCTCTCCCTCTCTCTCCCTCGCTGGGAGATACAGGCTACAGCTTAGTTCCCTCTCTCCCTCTCTCTCCCTCTCTCTCCCTCGCTGGGAGATACAGGCTACAGCTTAGTTCCCTCTCTCCCTCTCTCTCCCTCGCTGGGAGATACAGGCTACAGCTTAGTTCCCTCTCTCCCTCTCTCTCCCTCGCTGGGAGATACAGGCTACAGCTTAGTTACCTCTCTCTCCCTCTCTCTCCAGAGCTGGGAGATACAGGCTAGCAGCTTAGCTACCCTCTCTCTCCCTCTCTCTCCTCGCTGGGAGATACAGGCTACAGCTTAGTTCCCTCTCTCCCTCTCTCTCCCTCTCTCCCTCGCTGGGAGATACAGGCTACAGCTTAGTTCCCTCTCTCCCTCTCTCTCCCTCGCTGGGAGATACAGGCTACAGCTTAGTTCCCTCTCTACCTCTCTCTCCCTCGCTGGGAGATACAGGCTACAGCTTAGTTACCTCTCTCTCCCTCTCTCTCCCTCGCTGGGAGATACAGGCTACAGCTTAGCTCCCTCTCCCTCTCTCTCTCTCCCTCGCTGGGAAAAACAGGCTACAGCTTAGTTCCCTCCCTCCCTCTCTCTCTCTCACTGGGAGATACAGGCTACAGCTTAGCTCCCTCTCTCCCTCTCTCTCTCCCTCGCTGGGAGATACAGGCTACGGTGCCAAAATGGTGGCTAAAAACAGACAGCACATGGACAATACAGGAGGAAGAGGACGGAAATGTATCATGCATTTCATAGTTCATGTTTATATGAAGTCATATTAGCAATCTTCACGTTCACTATCATCAGATACATGTCCGTCCTGCTGCAGTGTTTTCTGTGATAATAACAGTGTGGAAATACCATAGAGGTAGTGTACATAGGGGTTGTTTTAGATGGAGTAAATAGTCTAATATCAAATGCATGTCAGCTCATATCACTTTTCTTAGTAAATAATTGATCTTACATTAACATACATATACTGAACAAAAATATAAATGCAACAATTTCAAAGATTATTCTGAGTTACAGTTCATAGAAGGAAATCATTCAATTGAAATAAACGCATTAGGTCATCATTTATGGAATTAGTTATTAGTTATTTAGCAGACGTTCTTATCCAGAGCGACTTACAGTTAGTGAGTGCATACATATTTTTTTCATACTGCCCCCGTGGGAATCAAATCCACAACCCTGGCGTTGCAAACGCCGTGCTCTACCAACTGAGCTACACTGGGCCACATGACTGGACAGGGGCACAGCCATGGGCGGGCCTGGGAGAGCATAGGCCCACCCACATGGGAGCCCACCCACTGGGGAGCCAGGCCCAGCCAATCAGAGTAAGTTTTTCCCCACAAAAGGGCTTTATTACAGACAGAAATACTCCTCAGCCCAACACACAGACGTGTTAGTTCCCACAGACTTCCAGTCCAGTCATAAGCTGATCATTTCTCTGTTTCAGTGTGATTGTAGAGCTCATCAAGTCCCTTGACTAACTCTCTCTCTAGTCTAGGGGCTCATCTAACAGATCCTCTTCATTGTCTGGGCTGCTGAGTCTCAGGGCTCTCATTTAAACACATGCACACACACACACACACACACACACACACACACACACACACACACACACACACACACACACACACACACACACACACACACACACACAGCCAAGGCCAAACATATGCCTGACTGTCCTCTCCTCTCTGTGCCTGCCTGCCGTCTGCGTCACCATGGCAACCCCTCTGTGGAAGCTAGCTACACCACACCATAGCTCTATGGAGAAAAAGCCCAGCTGGAGAAACCAAACACCCAGATCAATAAGCTGCTTAAACACAACCTCTCTGCTTCACAGACTATACTGTCTGGCTGGTGATCACCTAACAAACCCTTTTTTATTTATTTTATTTTATAATTTAACCTTTATTTAACCAGGTAGGCCAGTTGAGAACAAGTTCTCATTTACAACTGCGACCTGGCCAAGATAAAGCAAAGCAGTGCGATAAAAACAACAACAACACAGAGTTACATTTGGGGTAAACAAAACGTAGAGTCAATAACACAATAGAAAATCTATATACAGTGGGTCACGACATCCGCCGAGGCTGCCCCCCCTCCTTGTTCGGGCAGGCTTCGGCGTTCGTCGTCACCGGCTTACTAACTACTGCCGATCCCATTCTCATCACTCCACTTGTCATGTCTTGTCAATCAAACACACCTGGTGCTCATTCCCCTAATTAGTATGTGTATACGTGTTCCCTCTGTTCCCCTTGTCTTTGTGAGTGATTGTTTCATTGTGAGAGCCAGGAGCTCGGTTCAGCTACTCTTCCATTTGTTATTGCTAAGGTGGAATATTTCCCTTGTGATAGTTTCGTTTTAACGCTGGGTGCGTTTGATTTATGTAAACGGAATAAACTCTGGACTTCTGTGTTTTACCTCCTGCGCCTGACTCCTTCATTCACACCTCGTCACAGAATCACTCACCTGCTGAATGGAGTCAGCAGGAGAAGACCGCATGCCTGGAGTTGTGGCAAGGGTCCCGGAGCACTCCTCAATGCTGGCCAGCTTGGGGGAAGCGATGGATCGGGTTCTATCGAGACCAGCTGGTCAGCCGGATCCAGCCACCTACACCCCAGCCCATGGAGGGATCCAGATATCCCGGCCACTGGCGTTCAATGTGACTGCAGCACGATGTAAGGGATTTATGTTCCAACTCTAGCTGTATTTCTCCAGCATCAGGCCGGCGCCCCGGGAGCGGGAGAAGGTATCCGTCCTCGTTTCCTGCCTTTGTGGGAGAGCCCTGGAGTGGAGGACTACGGGGAGTTTGCTCGCCTCTTTCGGGCCGTTTTTGATCACCCGCCTGAGGGTCGAGAGGCGGTCGAAAGACTGGTTCATCTGAGGCAGGGGACGAGAACCGCTCAGGACTACGTGCTGGAGTTCCGGACGCTGGCAGCGGGGTCCGGGTGGAACGAGCTGGCCCTGATCAACCATTTCCGGTGCCACCTAAGGGAGGACATCCGACGGGAGCTAGCCTGCCGGGATGCCATGCTACCATTCTCCCAACTGGTGGACCTGGCCATCCGGCTGGACAATCTGCTAGCAGCCAGAGGACGTCCTTGTAGGGGTCTTCCCGTTCCCACTCTGGACGACTTTGACCCCGAGCAGATGGAGCTGGGGGGAGCCGCCGGTCGAGAGAGCGCAGGAGGACAGCGACAGTGCCACTCTGGTGGCACGAAGGGACAATTCACCTCACATCGCAGTCAACGTTATTTTGGGTCTGTAGGCGGTAGGCAGGGTACTCACGCATCACCCCAGGTAACGAACACCCAAACGTGTTCAGAGCCCATTGCAGCGCACTGTACTTTATCTATCTCCTTTCCCGATCACTTGGTCGGTTCCCAGTGTAAGGCGCTAGTCGATTCAGGCGCATCTGGGAATTTTATGGACAGGGCATTTGTACGCCGTCAAGGCATTTCATTGGTTCCCCTAACCATTCCACTCCCCATCAGAGCATTAGATTGTTGACCATTAGGGTCCGGGTTGGTGGAGGAAGTTACTGTACCAGTCATCATGATTACGCAGGAGACACATGTTGAGCAGATCACCTTTATGATTATTGAGTCTCCTGCTTACCCTGTAGTCTTGGGTATCCTGTGGTTAGCCCTTCACAACCCCAATTTCTCATGGCCGCAGAGGGTTCTTACGGGGTGGTTGCGTGAGTGTCCGGGTAGGTGTCTAGGTGTTTCGGTTGGTGCGACCACGGTGGAAAGTCCAGACGGTACCCCCACCATGCGCATTCCCCCCGAATACCATGATCTGGCGCTCGCGTTTTCCAAGACGCAAGCGACAAAATTACCACCTCATTGGGGGGGGGGATTGCGCGATAAACCTTCGGGTAGATGCTGTACCTCCCAGGAGTCATGTGTATCCCCTGTCGCAGGCTGAAACAGAGGCTATGGAAATATACGTCACCAAGTCCCTGCGCCAGGGGTATATAAGTCCCTCCACTTCACCTGCCTCCTCGAGTTTCTTCTTTGTTAAGAAGAAAGATGGTGGTTTACGCCCGTGCATTAATTATCGACCACTGAATAATGTGACGGTACGATTTAGTTATCCTCTTCCCCTCATTCCTTCAGTGATTGAGTCACTGCATGGGGCCCGTTTTTTCACCAAATTAGACCTCAGGAGTGCCTACAACCTGGTGCGTATTCGGGAAGGGGATGAGTGGAAAACAGCATTCAGCACAACCTCGGGGCATTATGAATACCTGGTGATGCCCTACGGTTTGATGAATGCTCCATCCGTTTTCCAGTCCTTCGTGAACGAGGTGTTTCGGGACATGCTTGGTCGTGGTGTGGTGGTCTACATCGATGACATCCTGGTGTATTCTGCTATGCGCGCCGAGCATGTGTCCCTGGTTCGCAAAGTACTGGTCCGACTGCTGGAAAATTATCTTTATGCCAAGGCAGAGAAGTGTGTTTTTCCAGCAGTCAATTTCCTTCCTTGGATATCGCATCACCACCACAGGTGTGGAGATGGAGGGAGACCGCATTGCAGCCGTGCGTAATTGGCCGACTCCAACCACGGTAAAGGAGGTGCAGCGCTTCCTTGGCTTTGCCAACTACTATCGAAGGTTTATTCAGGGTTTTGGCAAGGTCGCAGCTCCCATTACCTCCTTGTTGAAGGGTGGGCCGTCTTATCCTAACGCTCGGGCACACCACCTAAGCTTCGCCCCTGTGCCTTCTTTTCTAAGAAGCTCAGCTCGGCGGAGCAGAACTACGGCGTTCGTGATCAGGAGCTGTTGGCTGTTGTCCGAGCTTTGACGGTGTGGAGACATTGGCTCGAAGGGGCGAAACACCCTTTCCTCGTCTGGACAGACCACAGTAACCTGGAGTACATTTGGGCAGCGAGGAGGCTGAATCCTCGCCAGGCCAGGTGGGCCCTCTTCTTCACCCGGTTTGATTTCACACTCTCATACATTCCGGGTACGAAGAACGTGAAGGCAGACGCACAGCCTCGGCTGTATGACACAGAGGAGAGGCCCAGAGACAACACCCCCATACTCCCGGCCTCATAAATTGTGGTGCCGGTATTATGGGCGATGGACGCAGATCCATCTCCACCGCAGTGTCCAGCTGGGCTGCAGTATGTGCCTGCGCTTATCCGTGATCATCTAATCTACTGGGCACACTTGTCACCCTCCTCTGGTCATCCAGGTATCGGTCGCACAATGCGCTGCCTGACCGAGAAGTACTGGTGGCCTACCTTGGCTAAGGACGTGAGGGTGTATGTTTCCTCCTGCTGAGTGTGCGCCCAGAGTAAGGCACCTAGGCACCTCCCAGCAGGTAAGCTACAATCTTTACCAGTTCCACAATGACCATGGTCTCACCTGAGTATAGATTTTCTCCCTGATCTTCCCCCCTCCCAAGGTAACACCACTATCCTGGTCGTTGTGGACCGCTTTTCAAAGTCCTGCCGCCTCCTTCCTCTGCCCGGTCTACCCACGGCCCTACAAACTGCGGAGGCTCTGTTTACTCACGTCTTCCGGCACTACAGGCTACCAGAGGATATAGTGTCCGACCGTTCACGTCTAGAGTCTGGAAGGCGTTCACGGAACGTCTGGGGGTCTCGGTCAGCCTGACCTCTGGATTCCACCCCGAGAGTAATGGGCAGGTGGAGAGGGTGAATCAAGATGTGGGTAGGTTTCTGCAGACCTACTGTCAGGACCGGCCGGGGGAGTGGTCAGTGTTCCTGCCATGGGCAGAATATGCTCAGAACTCTCTCCGCCACTCCTCCACTAACCTAACACCCTTCCAATGTGTTTTGGGTTACCAACCAGTCCTGGCACCGTGGCACCAGAGCCAGACCGAGGCTCCTGTGGTGGATGACTTGGTTCAGCGCACGGAGGAGACGTGAGACGCTGCCCATGTTCTCCTCCAGCACGCCATGCGTCATCAGAAGGCCAACGCTGACCGCCACCGCAGGGAGGCCCCGGTGTTCGTACCGGGGGATCGGGTCTGGCTCTCGACCCAGAATCTGCCCCTCCGCCTGCCCTTCCGGAAGCTGAGCCAGCGGTTTGTGGGGCCGTTTAAAGTCCTGAGGAGAATAAACGAGGTGACATTCAGGTTGTTACTCCCCCTGATTACCATATTAATCCCTCGTTTCATGTGTCTCTCCTCAGGCCGGTAGTAGCTCCAGGAGTCTGAGGTGCGGGATGTTCCTCCACCTCCTCTGGACATTCATCCCGGCGTACTCAGTCCGTTCCATCCTGTATTCAAGGCATCAGGTGGGGGGCCTTCAGTATCTCGTGGAGTGGGTACGGTCCAGAGGAACGGTGCTGGTTCTAGATTTAACTTTGGATTGTAGATGCTTAATGTGAGTCTGGAAGGAGAGTTTACGGTCTAACCAGACACCTAGGTATTTGTAGTTGTCCACATATTCTAAGTCAGACCCGCCGAGAGTAGTGATTCTAGTCAGGCGGGCGGGTGCAAGCAGCGTTCGATTGAAGAGCATGCATTTAGTTTTACTACCGTTTAAGAGCAGTTGGAGGCTACGGAAGGAGTGTTGTATGGCATTGAAGCCCGTTTGGAGGTTTGTTAACACAGTGTCCAATGAAGGGCCAGATGTATACAAAATGGTGTCGTCTGCATAGAGGTGGTTCTGAGAGTCACCAGCAGCAAGAGCGACATCATTGATATACACAGAGAATAGAGTCGGCCCGAGATTGAACCCTGTGGCACCCCCATAGAGACTGCCAGAGGTCCAGACAACAGGCCCTCCGATTTGACACATTGAACTCTATCTGAGAAGTAGTTGGTGAACCAGGCGAGGCAGTCATTTGAGAAACCAAGGCTATTTAGTCTGCCAATAAGAATGCCATATTGAATTCAATTGAATACAATAGCTTTGTTCAGTTCTACAGTCCCTTGCAAAAGTATTCATCCCCGTTGGCGTTTTTCCTAATTTGTTGCATTACAACCTATAATTTAAATGGATTTTTATTTGGATTTCATGTAATGGACATACACAACATAGTCCAAATTGGTGAACTAAAATGAAGAAAAAAAACTTGGTTCAAGAAATTGGTGAAGTGAAAAAACCCCCACTTGCTTCAACAAATATATAACTGAAAAGTGGTGCATGCAAATGTATTCACCCCCTTTGCTATGAAGCCCCTAAATAAGATCTGGTGCAACCAATTACCTTCAGAAGTCACATAATTAGTTAAATAAAGTCCACCTGTGTGCAATCTAAGTGTCACATGATCTCAGTATATATACACCTGTTCTGAAAGGCCCCAGAGTCTGCAACACCACTAAGCAAGGGGCACCACCAAGCAAGCGGCACCATGAAGACCAAGGAGCTCTCCAAACAGGTCAGGGACAAAGTTGTGGAGAAGTACAGATCAGGGTTGGGTTATAAAAAAATATCAAAAACTTTGAACATCCCACGGAGCACCATTAAATCCATTATTTAAAAAATGGAAAGAATATGGCACCACAACAAACCTGCCAAGAGAGGGTCGCCCACCAAAACTCACAGACCAGGCAAGGAGGACATTAATCAGAGATGCAACAAAGAGACCAAAGATAACCCTGAAGGAGCTGCAAAGCTCCACAGCGGAGATTGGAGTATCTGTCCATAGGACCACTTTAAGCCGTACACTCCACAGAGCTGGGCTTTACGGAAGAGTGGCCAGAAAAAAGCCTTTGCTTAAAGAAAAAAATAAGCAAATACGTTTGGTGTTCGCCAAAAGGCACGTGGGAGACTCCCCAAACATATGGAAGAAGGTACTCTGGTCAGATGAGACAAAAATTGAGCTTTTTGTCCATCAAGGCAAACGCTATGTCTGGCGCAAACCTAACACCTCTCATCACCCCGAGAACACCATCCCATGTTTTTCATAGGCAGGGACTGGGGAACTGGTCAGAATTGAAGGAATGATGGATGGCGCTAAATACAGGGAAATTCTTGAGGGAAACCTGTTTCAGTCTTCCAGAGATTTGAGACTGGGACGGAGGTTCACCTTCCAGCAGGAGAATGACCCTAAGCATACTGTTAAAGCAACACACAAGTGGTTTAAGGGCAAACATTTAAATGTATTGGAATGGCCTAGTCAAAGCCCAGACCTCAATCCAATTGAGATTCTGTGGTATGACTTAAAGATTGCTGTACACCAGCGGAACCCATCCAACTTGAAGGAGCTGGAGCAGTTTTGCCTTGGAGAATGGGCAAAAATCGCAGTGGCTTGATGTGCCAAGCTTATAGAGACATACCCCAAGAGACTTGCAGCTGTAATTGCTGCAAAAGGTGGCTCTACAAAGTATTGACTTTGGGGGGTTGAATAGTTATGCATGCTCAAGTTTTCTGTTTTTTTGTCTTATTTCTTGTTTGATCACAATAAAACATATTTTGCCTCTTCAAAGTGGTAGGCATGTTGTGTAAATCAAATGGTACAAAGCCCCCAAATATCAATTTTAATTCCAGGTTGTAAGGCAACAAAATAGGAAAAATGCCAAGTGGGGTGAATACTTTCGCAAGCCACTGTAAGAGGAATACCTATTTGAGAATACTGTTAATTGACTACAGTTCAGCGTTCAACACCATTATCCCCTCCATGCTCGTCACCAAGCTTAGGACCCTGGGACTGAACAACTCCCTCTGCAACTGGATCCTGGACTTCCTGACGGGCCGACCCCAGGTAGTTAGAGTCGGCAAAGTCACCTCCGCCATGCTGACCCTGAACAGTCCCCTCCTGTACTCCCTGTTCACCCACGACTGCGTGGCCAAGTATGACTCCAAAACCATCATTAAGTTTGCTGATGACACGGCGGTGGTAGGCCTGATCACCGACAACGATGAGACCTGGCAGTGTGGTGCCAGGACATCAACCTCTCCTTCAACGTCAGTAAGACCAAGGAGCTGATCGTTGACTACAGGAGAAAGAGAGGAGAGCACGCCTCCATCCACATCAACAGGGCTGTAGTGGAGCGGGTCGAGAGCTTTAAGTTAATCGGTGTTCACATCACTAAGGACTTAGAATGGTCTACATACACACGAACAGTCGTGAAGGCGACAGTCCCTCTTCTCCCTTGAAAACGTTTGGCCCTGAAATCCTAAAAAAACGTATACAGCTGCACCATTGACAGCATCTTGACTGGCTGCATCACTGCATGGTATGGCAACAGCAGTGCCCTCGATCGCATGGCACTACAGAGGGTGGTGCGGACAGCCCAGTACATCACTGGGACTGAGCATTTCACTGACATAAAGGCATTTCACTGTACTGACATTATAGAGAAGCACACCATTAAAACGCGCTTTGAGGGAGTGTCTTTGTCCTACTGAGGGAGTGTCTTTGTCTTACTGAGGGAGTGTATTTGTCCTACTGAGGGAGTGTCTTTGTCTTACTGAGGGAGTGTCTTTGTCCTACTGAGGGAGTGTCTTTGTGCTGCTGAGGGAGTGTATTTGTCTTACTGAGGGAGTGTCTTTGTCTTACTGAGGGAGTGTCTTTGTCTTACTGAGGGAGTGTCTTTGTGCTGCTGAGGGAGTGTCTTTGTCATACTGAGGGAGTGTCTTTGTGCTGCTGAGGGAGTGTCTTTGTCATACTGAGGGAGTGTCTTTGTGCTGCTGAGGGAGTGTATTTGTCTTACTGAGGGAGTGTCTTTGTCTTACTGAGGGAGTGTCTTTGTCTTACTGAGGGAGTGTCTTTGTGCTGCTGAGGGAGTGTATTTGTCTTACTGAGGGAGTGTCTTTGTCCTACTGAGGGAGTGTCTTTGTCTTACTGAGGGAGTGTCTTTGTCTTACTGAGGGAGTGTATTTGTCTTACTGAGGGAGTGTCTTTGTCTTACTGAGGGAGTGTATTTGTCTTACTGAGGGAGTGTCTTTGTCTTACTGAGGGAGTGTCTTTGTCCTACTGGGGGAGTGTCTTTGTCTTACTGAGGGAGTGTATTTGTCTTACTGAGGGAGTGTCTTTGTCTTACTGAGGGAGTGTATTTGTCCTACTGAGGGAGTGTCTTTGTCCTACTGAGGGAGTGTCTTTGTCCTACTGAGGGAGTGTCTTTGTCCTACTGAGGGAGTGTCTTTGTGCTGCTGAGGGAGGGTCTTTGTCTTACTGAGGGAGTGTCTTTGTCCTACTGAGGGAGTGTCTTTGTCCTACTGAGGGAGTGTCTTTGTCTTACTGAGGGAGTGTCTTTGTCTTACTGAGGGAGTGTCTTTGTGCTGCTGAGGGAGTGTCTTTGTCCTACTGAGGGAGTGTCTTTGTGCTGCTGAGGGAGGGTCTTTGTCTTACTGAGGGAGTGTCTTTGTCCTACTGAGGGAGTGTCTTTGTCTTACTGAGGGAGTGTCTTTGTCTTACTGAGGGAGTGTCTTTGTCCTACTGAGGGAGTGTCTTTGTCTTACTGAGGGAGTGTCTTTGTCCTACTGAGGGAGTGTCTTTGTCCTACTGAGGGAGGGTCTTTGTCCTACTGAGGGAGTGTCTTTGTCCTACTGAGGGAGTGTCTTTGTGCTGCTGAGGGAGTGTCTTTGTCTTACTGAGGGAGTGTCTTTGTGCTGCTGAGGGAGTAATTTGTCTTACTGAGGGAGTGTCTTTGTCCTATTTAATCTTTTTTTCAGTTATAGATACGTCCATCTTCACACAGTCTGTCTTCAGTCAGAAGACCATAAAGTTAGTGTGTGGTTTGGTACCTAATGTAAATATAGCCAAAAACACACATTATTGAGTCAGAATTTACATTTTGGTCATGTAGCAGACACTGTTACTGTTAGTCAATGTCTACATTTACACAGTCTTTACTTACCTGTTCCTGTCCTCCGCCGTAGCCTCAGGGACTTACCTGTTCCTGTCCTCCGCCGTAGCCTCAGGGACTTACCTGTTCCTGTCCTCCGCCGTAGCCTCAGGGACTTACCTGTTCCTGTCCTCCGCCGTAGCCTCAGGGACTTACCTGTTCCTGTCCTCCGCCGTAGCCTCAGGGACTTACCTGTTCCTGTCCTCCGCCGTAGCCTCAGGGACTTACCTGTTCCTGTCCTCCGCCGTAGCCTCAGGGTTGTCTACGATAGCTCTGTGTTCACGTTCAGTACAATCCTCCTGTTTTGTTCATCTGCTTATTCTCATTATTAAACTCACCTTCTGCACCTGCTTCCTGACTCCTTCTGCACCTGCTTCCTGACTCCTAACATTACATAGAGTAACAGTGGTCTAGGACTCCTAATGGTGAGGGAGACGTGTTGATAGAAATTCTGCATCACGTGTCTGAATGACGCAAAATTAAAATCGCCGGAAACAAGGAATACATCCATGAGCATATAACATATTAACGGATAAATCCATGAGCATATAACATGTTAACAGATACATCCATGAGCATATAACATGTTAACAGATAAATCCATGACCATACAACATGTTAACAGATAAAACCATGAACATACAACATGTTAACGGATAAATCTATGACCATACAACATATTACCAGATAAATCCATGAGCATACAACATATTAATGGATAAATCCATGAGCATACAACATGTTAACGGATAAATCCATGAGCATACAACATGTTAACGAATAAATCCTTGACCATACAACATATTAACAGATAAATCCATGAGCATACAACATATTAAAGGATAAATCCATGAGCATACAACATGTTAACAGATAAATCCATGAGCATACAAGATATTAATCGATAAATCCATGAGCATACAACATGTTAACAGATAAATCCATGAGCATACAACATATTAACGGATAAATCCATGAGCATACAACATATGAATGGATAAATCCATGAGCATACAACATGTTAACAGATAAATCCATGAGCATACAAGATATTAATCGATAAATCCATGAGCATACAACATGTTAACAGATAAATCCATGAGCATACAACATATTAACGGATAAATCCATGAGCATAAAACATGTTAACGGATAAATCCATAAGCATACAACATGTTAACGGATAAATCCATGACCATACAACATATTAACAGATAAATCCATGAGCATACAACATGTTAACGGATAAATCCATGAGCATACAACATATTAACGGATATATCCATGAGCATACAACATGTTAACGGATACATCCATGAGCATAGAACATATTAACAGATAAATCCATGACCATACAACATATCAATGGATAAATCCATGAGCATACAACATGTTAACGGATAAATCAATGAGCATACAACATGTTAACGGATAAATCCATGAGCATACAACATATTAATGGATAAATCCATAAGCATACAACATGTTAACAGATAAATCCATGAGCATACAAGATATTAATCGATAAATCCATGAGCATACATGTTAACAGATAAATCCATGAGCATACAACATATTAACGGATAAATCCATGAGCATACAACATATTAACAGATAAATCCATGAGCATACAAGATATTAATCGATAAATCCATGAGCATACAACATGTTAACAGATAAATCCATGAGCATACAACATATTAACGGATAAATCCATGAGCATAAAACATGTTAACGGATAAATCCATGAGCATACAACATGTTAATGGATAAATCCATGACCATATAACATATTAACAGATAAATCCATGAGCATACAACATGTTAACAGATAAATCCATGAGCATACAACATATTAACGGATATATCCATGAGCATACAACATGTTAACGGACACATCCATGAGCATAGAACATATTAACAGATAAATCCATGACCATACAACATATCAATGGATAAATCCATGAGCATACAACATGTTAATGGATAAATCAATGAGCATTAAACATGTTAACGGATAAATCCATGAGCATACAACATGTTAACGGATACATCCATGAGCATACAACATATTAACAGATAAATCCATGATACATCCACGAGCATACAACATGTTAACGGATAAATCCATGAGCATACAAAATATTAATCGATAAATCCATGAGCATACAACATGTTAACAGATAAATCCATGAGCATACAACATGTTAACGGATAACTCCATGAGCATACAACATATTGATGGATAAATCCATGAGCATACAACATGTTAACGGATAAATCCATGAGCATACAACATATTAACAGATATATCCATGAGCATACAACATGTTAATGGATACATCCATGAGCATACAACATATTACCAGATAGATCCATGAGCATACAACATATTAATGGATAAATCCATGAGCATACAACATATTAATAGATAAATCCATGAGCATACAACATGTTAACGGATAAATCCATGATCATACAACATATTAATGGATAAATCCATGAGCATACAACATGTTAACGGATAAAATAACTTCTGAGTGGCGCAGTGGTCTAAGGCACTGCATCGCAGTGCTAGCTGTGCCACTATAGATCTGGTTCGTATCCAGGCTCTGTTGGCCGTGACCGGGAGACCCATGGGGCGGCGCACAATTGGCCCAGCGTCGTCCAGGGTATGGGAGGGAATGGCCGGCAGGGATGTAGCTCAGTTGGTAGAGCATGGCGTTCGCAAGGGTTGTGGATTCGATTCCCACGGGGGGGCAGTATGAAAAAAGAAAAAAGAATGTATGCACTCACTAACTGTAAGTCGCTCTGAATAAGAGCGTCTGCTAAATTACTAAAATGTAAAATCAGAGAAGAAAAACAAAAACAATAATGCGGTCTTAAAGAACCTCATTATTCAATGAGCTCAAATATGGGATTGGTGACATCATGTATCATGTACTTCATTTACCTCATGTATCATTAACCCTGAGGGGTTTCTAATGTGATTATATAATGGATGCCTAACCCTAACCCTGAGATGTTTCTGAAGAGTTCCTAATGTGATTATATAATGGATGCCTAACCCTGAGGGGTTTCCAATGTGATTATATAATGGATGCCTAACCCTAACCCTGAAGAGTTTATAATGTGATTATTTAATTTAATTTAGTTGCTAATGGAGAACCCTGGTCGGCCTTCCACTGGAGATTCTCAATGAGAGGGGGCAGCACTGAGCTAGCCTGCAACGTTACTTCCTGGAGAAGCTAAAACAGCGCATGTTATGTCTCCTTGAGACATGCTTGGCATCTACAAGGTGCTACAGAAGGTAGTGTGTATGGCCCAATACATCACTGGGGTCGAACTCCCTGCCATCCAGGACCTCTATACCAGGCGGTGTCAGAGGAAGGCCCTAAAAATGGTCAAAGACTCCAGCCACCCAAGTCATAGACTGTTCTCTCTGCTACCACACAGCAAGCGGTACCGGAGCGCCAAGTCTAGGACCAAAAGGCTCCTACCCCCAATCCATAAGACTGCTGAACAGTTAATCAAATGGCTACCCGAGCTATTTACATTGACCCCTTTATTGTATTCTTATACTTATTATCTGCACACTCACTGACACTCCAACACACACACACACACACACACACGCTGCTACTCTCTGTTTATTATCTATGCATAGTCACTTTACTCCTACCTACATGTACATATTACCTCAATTACCTTGACTAACCTGTACCCCTGCTGATTGACTCTGTACCGGTACCCCCCTGTATATAGCCTCACTATTGTTATTTTATCGTGTTACTATATTTCCTTTAGTTTATTTAGCAAATTTTTCTTACTTACTTTTTTAAAAAAAACTCTGCATTGTTGGTTAAAGGCTCGTAAGTAAGCATTTCACGGTAAGGTCTACACCTGTTGTATTCGGCGCATGTGACAAATACAATTTGATTTCATTTGCCTGTTTTTCTATGCTTCATGTTTCCTGTTGCAACTTGTAACAAACCAGATTGATTTTTGATTGACTTTATCTACAACTGCTCTTTTCTTTTGTTTAAATACAGCATTTAATAGCAGAGTATTTAAATGTAATTTGGGGAGTATCTGGTTTAATGTCGCCCCATATAAGGTCAGTGTGGCAGTCTGCATCTGGACAACCACTGGACCAGGGACCTGGCGGGAACTCAGCCGTACCTTTGTGTGGTATGTGGGCCAGATCTGGGTCACACCTTTTAAATGTAATCACTGTACAGGTTGTGGGTCAGATCTGGGCCACACCTTTTAAATGTAATCATTGTACAGGTTGTGCGTCAGAGCTGGGCCACACCTTTCTAATTGGGTCGGTCTGCAGTGTGTGGGCCAGATCTGGGCCACACCTTTCTAATTGGATCGGTCTGCAGTGTGTGGGCCAGATCTGGGCCACACCTTTCTAATTGGATCGGTCTGCAGTATGTGGGCCAGATCTTGGCCACACCTTTCTAATTGGATCGGTCTGCAGTATGTGGGCCAGATCTTGGCCACACCTTTCTAATTGGATCGGTCTGCAGTATGTGGGCCAGATCTTGGCCACACCTTTCTAATTGGATCGGTCTGCAGTGTGTGGGCCAGATCTGGGGCCAGGCATACGCTGGGACAGAAACACACACAGTATGTGGCCCACAGCTGAGCTGGAGTCATTCTGCTAACCTCAATACACAGCAGGGTCACAACAACTGGATGCATCTGTTTTTCAGGGGAAATGGAAAGAGAGCCTGTGATGTGACTTCCACTTTTGGAAGTTAACAAGGGAAACACTCAAAACACTATTTTTATGCCACTTCGATACTGAAGAAACTTCTTAGTAGCAGGTTAGGAGAATTAAAGTAGCAGGTTAGGAGAATTAAAGTAGCAGGTTAGGAGACTGAGGTTAAGGTTAGGAGACTGAGGTTAAGGTTAGGAGACTGGGGTTAAGGTTAGGAGACTGAGGTTAAGGTTAGGAGACTGGGGTTAAGGTTAGGAGACTGAGGTTAAGGTTAGGAGACTGAGGTTAAGGTTAGGAGACTGAGGTTAAGGTTAGGAGACTGGGGTTAAGGTTAGGAGACTGAGGTTAAGGTTAGGAGACTGAGGTTAAGGTTAGGAGGCTGAGGTTAAGGTTAGGAGACTGAGGTTAAGGTTAGGGAAAGGGTTAAGGTTAGGAGACTGAGGTTAAGGTTAGGAGACTGAGGTTAAGGTTAGGAGACTGAGGTTAAGGTTAGGAGACTGAGGTTAAGGTTAGGAGACTGAGGTTAAGGTTAGGAGACTGAGGTTAAGGTTAGGAGACTGGGGTTAAGGTTAGGAGACTGAGGTTAAGGTTAGGAGACTGAGGTTAAGGTTAGGAGACTGAGGTTAAGGTTAGGAGACTGGGGTTAAGGTTAGGAGACTGAGGTTAAGGTTAGGAGACTGAGGTTAAGGTTAGGAGACTGAGGTTAAGGTTAGGAGACTGAGGTTAAGGTTAGGGAAAGGGTTAAGGTTAGGAGACTGAGGTTAAGGTTAGGAGACTGAGGTTAAGGTTAGGAGACTGAGGTTAAGGTTAGGAGACTGAGGTTAAGGTTAGGAGACTGAGGTTAAGGTTAGGAGACTGAGGTTAAGGTTAGGAGACTGAGGTTAAGGTTAGGAGACTGGGGTTAAGGTTAGGAGACTGAGGTTAAGGTTAGGAGACTGAGGTTAAGGTTAGGGAAAGGGTTAGCAAAAAATGCTCTCCTAACCTGCTACGAAAATCACTTAGTATCGAAGCGGCGTGAAAAGAGTGTGTCCGTTAACAAGAAGACACTCTATTTTAACTCCTCCTCCACATTTACTGGATCGGTTGAACAGTGCAGAAGAGAAGCTCGCCTGGTAGTTTTTTTCCCCTCTTCAGGACCAGAAGGAAAGAAACGCCTTTTATTTTATGCCTTCTACGTTGAGTTACCTTCGATTCAACCTCCTCCCCAGCCTAACTGCACATGGGCGGAAGTGTCCGGTGGACAATATTTCAAGCCATCGAAGTTCGTATTGTAGTAAAACCATCACAGTTTAATATTGTAGTCAATAAATTGTGAAATCTCTGTTTGGAGATTGGACTAGTAGTGTAACAGTTGTTAAAGTACTTTGTGAATTTCACCAGGTTGATATATTAATATAACATGTTGATGTGTTGTTCCGCATGCCCGCATCCTGGGAATAGAGGATAACATGTTGATGTGTTGTTCCGCATGCCAGCATCCTGGGAATAGAGGAGTGTGTACTTAACGTTTTGCCCTGAGTGCTCCTGCTCAAATCATGTTGACGCACTATGAGAGGTAGGCACGCTCTTTCTGTCGTCTTTAGAAAAGTTAGATTCCTTTTAAGCACAAAGTCGAACACACAGTGTTTTGGTCATGAATAATGTTGTATATTTAGAGTTTACTCACGAGTGGATGGTATTTTTAAGATGCAATTGTAATTGTACTTTTTAGGATGATGTTAACGTTGTGAATTCAACATGTGGCTACTAGCTAGCTAAGGTATTGTATGTGTGAACGATGGCTAGCTCCTCCACTGATCCCAGTTCAGTTCAACATGTGGTTACTAGCTAGCTAAGGTATTGTATGTGTGAACTATGGCTAGGCTCCTCCACTGATCCCAGTTCAGTTCAACATGTGGTTACTAGCTAGCTAAGGTATTGTATGTGTGAACGATGGCTAGGCTCCTCCACTGATCCCAGTTCAGTTCAACATGTGGTTACTAGCTAGCTAAGGTATTGTGTGTGTGAACGATGGCTAGGCTCCTCCACTGATCCCAGTTCAGTTCAACATGTGGTTACTAGCTAGCTAAGGTATTGTATGTGTGAACGATGGCTAGGCTCCTCCACTGATCCCAGTTCAGTTCAACATGTGGTTACTAGCTAGCTAAGGTATTGTATGTGAGAACGATGGCTAGCTCCTCCACTGATCCCAGTTCAGTTCAACATGTGGTTACTAGCTAGCTAAGGTATTGTATGTGTGAAGCTCCACTGATCCCAGTGCGTCTGTGTTGTAGAAAGAGGCGACAATGGGCAGAACATAGTATTTGTGGTTATATATTCTATTGGCTAGGGCTGGTGGTGGATTCAACCCCAACCTCCTCACCTAGTAGCCAGCATTCCTCCAGTGAACGGACAGATCCTGACAGGAGTGGAAGAGACGTTAGTCCGCCTTGGTCGAGGGGATGCTGTTTGACACCACATTACCAGGCGTCAGTGGATTCAGTGTAAAAAACGCGCCGTGGCCCCGCCTCCGCCTCAGCATCCATCCCCTCAACATTCACACGATCGCTTTCTGATCACCCATCTCAAAGCCAAGAGCAAACGAGACACTGTAGCACTCGGAAAATACGATGGAGTAGCATGCACGCGTTTGGGCATTATTTTTCTTCCATTCCCTTTGATGGATTTGCTCTTCCATTGGAATATACATTAATCACACGGTAAGTTCAGATGCAGTCGGTGGCACGCACCCACGGGCACTGGGTGAGAAATAAACCGAATTGTTGCTGTTCCGCCTATTCAACTATTGTCCATTGTTGATCACAGCGTCCACGGTCGATAGGCTCATGTGCTGTGGCTGTGCTTAGTGGGCAAGTGGTTTTGACATGACTGAAGTGGCAGCGTATGTTTGTTTCTTTCAGCCGATGAAATGTAGCCAGTGTTTCACTAGAGCGTCACTTTGTTTCAATGGTCAAGCCTGAGAGTGAAGCCACACGTTGCGGAGGGAGGGCAGGCTACTACTAGCATGGTCCTCACAGGGTCATTTAATAATTTAAATGGTCATTTGACCAGCGAGGAGCGGTAGACACAGACACACACCTGCCTCTGGAAGTCATTTGGGCCGTGATGTGATTGCTGTATCATTCCCACACCGTCGTCGTCGTTTTTCTACATGCTTTGACTTTTATATACCGTGTTGTGAGAGAGTCTATAAATCATTAACGGACATAATATGTTCGCTATTAGCGGGGACACGGTGATACAGCCTAGTTGTGTGTCGTTTCAGTCACCTTTGGTTGTTGTCAGGTTTAGGATCAGTGCTGATTTTAGGAGCGGTGTTGCCTCTTTGGATCATAATGAATACATGAACAGTGGGACCTGATCCGTGATCAGCAGTCCTACTCTAAGATCCCGATCCGTGATCTCCCAATCTCTCATCTTTACCCGTCTGATTACACACGATGTCCTATGGGCTGTGGCCCTTCTAGATGACCTATGGGCTGTGGCCCTTCTAGATGACCTATGGGCTGTGGCCCTTCTAGATGACCTATGGGCTGTGGCCCTTCTAGATGACCTATGGGCTGTGGTCCTTCTAGATGACCTATGGGCTGTGGCGCTTCTAGTTGGTATTTAACTACACTCTTGACCTATAATGATATTGATGTGTGTTGATGCACTAAAGCAATTTGGGTGATTTCAACAACAATGTTGAAATCACCATCAAAAGAGATTGAATCCACCTCTATTGGGTAACCTAATTTATCTGGACAATGACTTCACATGGGGCACATCATCACACTCCTTTTAATCATTCCCTATGGGCCCTGGTCAATAGCAGTGACCTATATAGGGAATATACATCATACTTTAAGCATCAGTTGTCAGATCACTGCACCTGTACACAGCCCATCTGAAATTAGCCCACCCAACTACCTCATCCCCATATTGTTATTTATTTTGCTCTTTTGCACCCCAGTATCTCTATTTGCACATCATCTCTTGCACATCTAGCATTCCAGTGTTAATACTATTGTAATTATTCTGCACTATAGCCTATTTATTGCCTTACCTCCATAACTTGCTACATTTGCACACACTGTATGTATATTTTCTGTTGTATTTTTGACTGTATGTTTTGTTTTACCCCATATGTAACTCTGTGTTGTTGTTTTTATCGCACTGCTTTGCTTTATCTTGGCCAGGTCGCAGTTGTAAATGAGAACTTGTTCTCAACTGGCTTACCTGGTTAAATAAAAGTGAAATAATAATTAATAAATAAAAAACTATCAACAGCCTTATGGATGGATGGAAAGTCCTGTGGAGTCAACATCATCACCATAGCCTGAGAATGTGTAGATGTTGCTCCCCCTGTTACACACACACACACACACACACAGACACACACAGACATACACACACACACAGACACACACACACACACACACACACACACACACACACACAGACACACACACACACACACACACACACAGACACACACACACACACACACACACACACACAGACACACAGACAGCCTCATGTTCAGTGTGGAGGGTAAATGCATGATGTCTTGTAGTGTTCATTAGTTTCTTCTGATTGGGTACATTGGTAATGAATGTGTATAGGACTGTATATTAATCAGGGAAGGCTGGACAAGCTATAGGCTACAACATTGTGTCCCAATAGCGCCAGCTGGCATCAAATAGCGACTACTAACCCTATGTAGCTGGCTACTTCATTCACTAACAGATTTGCCCCTTCACCCCCCTAGCTGGCTACTTCATTCACCAACAGATTTTCCCCTTCACCCCCTTAGCTGGCTACTTCATTCACTAACAGATTTTCCTCTTCACCCCCTTAGCTGGCTACTTCATTCACTAACAGATTTGCCCCTTCACCCCCCTAGCTGGCTACTTCATTCACCAACAGATTTTCCTCTTCACCCCCTTAGCTGGCTACTTCATTCACTAACAGATTTGCCCCTTCACCCCCTTAGCTGGCTACTTCATTCACTAACAGATTTGCCCCTTCACCCCCTTAGCTGGCTACTTCATTCACCAACAGATTTTCCTCTTCACCCCCTTAGCTGGCTACTTCATTCACTAACAGATTTGCCCCTTCACCCCTTAGCTGGCTACTTCATTCACCAACAGATTTGCCCCTTCACCCTTTAGCTGGCTACTTCATTCACTAACAGATTTGCCCCTTCACCCCCTAGCTGGCTACTTCATTCACCAACAGATTTGCCCCTTCACCCCCCTTAGCTGGCTACTTCATTCACTAACAGATTTGCCCCTTCACCCCCTTAGCTGGCTACTTCATTCACTAACAGATTTTCCTCTTCACCCCCTTAGCTGGCTACTTCATTCACTAACAGATTTGCCCCTTCACCCCCTTAGCTGGCTACTTCATTCACCAACAGATTTGCCCCTTCACCCCCTTAGCTGGCTACTTCATTCACTAACAGATTTTCCCCTTCACCCCCTAGCTGGCTACTTCATTCACTAACAGATTTGCCCCTTCACCCCCTAGCTGGCTACTTCATTCACTAACAGATTTTCCCCTTCCCCCCCTAGCTGGCTACTTCATTCACTAACAGATTTGCCCCTTCACCCCCCTAGCTGGCTACTTCATTCACTAACAGATTTTCCCCTTCACCCCCTAGCTGGCTACTTCATTCACTAACAGATTTTCCCCTTCACCCCCTAGCTGGCTACTTCATTCACTAACATATTTTCCCCTTCACCCCCCTAGCTGGCTACTTCATTCACTAACAGATTTGCCCCTTCACCCCCTTAGCTGGCTACTTCATTCACTAACAGATTTGCCCCTTCACCCCCCTAGCTGGCTACTTCATTCACTAACAGATTTGCCCCTTCACCCCCTTAGCTGGCTACTTACATTTACATTTACATTTTAGTCATTTAGCAGACGCTCTTATCCAGAGCGACTTACAGGAGCAATTAGGGTTAAGTG
The DNA here is from genome assembly GCF_020615455.1 of Coregonus clupeaformis. Taxonomy (NCBI): domain Eukaryota; kingdom Metazoa; phylum Chordata; class Actinopteri; order Salmoniformes; family Salmonidae; genus Coregonus; species Coregonus clupeaformis. The sequence goes on along the minus strand of NC_059200.1, from coordinate 13,482,486 downwards.
CCTTGCTCAAGGGCACATCGACAGATTTTTCACCTAGTCGGCTCGGGGATTAGAACCAGCGACCTTTCGGTTACTGGCACAACGCTCTTACCCACTAAGCTACCTGCCGCCCCACTTCATTCACCAACAGATTTGCCCCTTAACCCCCCTAGCTGGCTACTTCATTCACTAACAGATTTGCCCCTTAACCCCCCCTAGCTGGCTACTTCATTCACTAACAGATTTGCCCCTTCACCCCCCTAGCTGGCTACTTCATTCACCAACAGATTTTCCTCTTCACCCCCTTAGCTGGCTACTTCATTCACTAACAGATTTTCCTCTTCACCCCCTTAGCTGGCTACTTCATTCACCAACAGATTTGCCCCTTCACCCCCTAGCTGGCTACTTCATTCACTAACAGATTTTCCTCTTCACCCCCTTAGCTGGCTACTTCATTCACTAACAGATTTTCCTCTTCACCCCCTTAGCTGGCTACTTCATTCACTAACAGATTTTCCTCTTCACCCCTTAGCTGGCTACTTCATTCACTAACAGATTTTCCTCTTCACCCCCTTAGCTGGCTACTTCATTCACTAACAGATTTGCCCCTTCACCCCCCTTAGCTGGCTACTTCATTCACCAACAGATTTTCCTCTTCACCCCCTTAGCTGGCTACTTCATTCACTAACAGATTTGCCCTTCACCCCCTTAGCTGGCTACTTCATTCACGAACAGATTTGCCCCTTCACCCCCCTAGCTGGCTACTTCATTCACTAACAGATTTTCCCCTTCACCCCCTTAGCTGGCTACTTCATTCACCAACAGATTTTCCCCTTCACCCCCTAGCTGGCTACTTCATTCACCAACAGATTTGCCCCTTCACCCCCTTAGCTGGCTACTTCATTCACCTACAGATTTTCCTCTTCACCCCCTTAGCTGGCTACTTCATTCACTAACAGATTTGCCCCTTCACCCCCTTAGCTGGCTACTTCATTCACTAACAGATTTGCCCCTTCACCCCCTTAGCTGGCTACTTCATTCACCAACAGATTTTCCTCTTCACCCCCCTTAGCTGGCTACTTCATTCACTAACAGATTTGCCCCTTCACCCCCTTAGCTGGCTACTTCATTCACTAACAGATTTGCCCTTCACCCCCCTAGCTGGCTACTTCATTCACCAACAGATTTTCCCCTTCACCCCCTAGCTGGCTACTTCATTCACTAACAGATTTGCCCTTCACCCCCTAGCTGGCTACTTCATTCACTAACAGATTTGCCCCTTCACCCCCTTAGCTGGCTACTTCATTCACTAACAGATTTGCCCCTTCACCCCCTTAGCTGGCTACTTCATTCACTAACAGATTTTCCTCTTCACCCCCTTAGCTGGCTACTTCATTCACTAACAGATTTGCCCCTTCACCCCCTTAGCTGGCTACTTCATTCACTAACAGATTTGCCCCTTCACCCCCCTTAGCTGGCTACTTCATTCACTAACAGATTTTCCTCTTCACCCCCTAGCTGGCTACTTCATTCACTAACAGATTTGCCCCTTCACCCCCTTAGCTGGCTACTTCATTCACTAACAGATTTGCCCCTTCACCCCCTAGCTGGCTACTTCATTCACTAACAGATTTGCCCCTTCCCCCTAGCTGGCTACTTCATTCACTAACAGATTTGCCCCTTCACCCCCTTAGCTGGCTACTTCATTCACTAACAGATTTGCCCCTTCACCCCCTTAGCTGGCTACTTCATTCACTAACAGATTTGCCCCTTCACCCCCCTAGCTGGCTACTTCATTCACTAACAGATTTTCCTCTTCACCCCCTTAGCTGGCTACTTCATTCACCAACAGATTTTCCTCTTCACCCCCTTAGCTGGCTACTTCATTCACTAACAGATTTGCCCCTTCACCCCCTTAGCTGGCTACTTCATTCACTAACAGATTTGCCCTTCACCCCCTTAGCTGGCTACTTCATTCACCAACAGATTTTCCTCTTCACCCCCTTAGCTGGCTACTTCATTCACGAACAGATTTGCCCCTTCACCCCCTAGCTGGCTACTTCATTCACTAACAGATTTGCCCCTTCACCCCCTTAGCTGGCTACTTCATTCACCAACATATTTGCCCCTTCACCCCCTTAGCTGGCTACTTCATTCACTAACATATTTGCCCCTTCACCCCCCTTAGCTGGCTACTTCATTCACCAACAGATTTTCCTCTTCACCCCCTTAGCTGGCTACTTCATTCACTAACAGATTTGCCCCTTCACCCCCCTAGCTGGCTACTTCATTCACCAACAGATTTTCCTCTTCACCCCCTTAGCTGGCTACTTCATTCACTAACAGATTTTCCCCTTCACCCCCTAGCTGGCTACTTCATTCACTAACAGATTTTCCTCTTCACCCCCTTAGCTGGCTACTTCATTCACTAACAGATTTGCCCCTTCACCCCCCTAGCTGGCTACTTCATTCACTAACAGATTTGCCCCTTCACCCCCTTAGCTGGCTACTTCATTCACCAACAGATTTGCCCCTTAACCCCCCCCTAGCTGGCTACTTCATTCACTAACAGATTTGCCCCTTAACCCCCCCTAGCTGGCTACTTCATTCACTAACAGATTTGCCCCTTCACCCCCCTAGCTGGCTACTTCATTCACCAACAGATTTTCCTCTTCACCCCCTTAGCTGGCTACTTCATTCACTAACAGATTTTCCTCTTCACCCCCTTAGCTGGCTACTTCATTCACTAACAGATTTGCCCCTTCACCCCCTTAGCTGGCTACTTCATTCACCAACAGATTTGCCCCTTCACCCCCTAGCTGGCTACTTCATTCACTAACAGATTTTCCTCTTCACCCCCCTTAGCTGGCTACTTCATTCACTAACAGATTTTCCTCTTCACCCCCTTAGCTGGCTACTTCATTCACTAACAGATTTTCCTCTTCACCCCTTAGCTGGCTACTTCATTCACTAACAGATTTTCCTCTTCACCCCCTTAGCTGGCTACTTCATTCACCAACAGATTTTCCTCTTCACCCCCTTAGCTGGCTACTTCATTCACTAACAGATTTGCCCCTTCACCCCCCTTAGCTGGCTACTTCATTCACCAACAGATTTTCCTCTTCACCCCCTTAGCTGGCTACTTCATTCACTAACAGATTTGCCCCTTCACCCCCTTAGCTGGCTACTTCATTCACCAACAGATTTTCCCCTTCACCCCCCTAGCTGGCTACTTCATTCACCAACAGATTTGCCCCTTCACCCCCTTAGCTGGCTACTTCATTCACCTACAGATTTTCCTCTTCACCCCCTTAGCTGGCTACTTCATTCACTAACAGATTTGCCCCTTCACCCCCTTAGCTGGCTACTTCATTCACTAACAGATTTGCCCCTTCACCCCCTTAGCTGGCTACTTCATTCACCAACAGATTTTCCTCTTCACCCCCTTAGCTGGCTACTTCATTCACTAACAGATTTGCCCCTTCACCCCCCTAGCTGGCTACTTCATTCACCAACAGATTTTCCCCTTCACCCCCTTAGCTGGCTACTTCATTCACTAACAGATTTTCCCCTTCACCCCCCTAGCTGGCTACTTCATTCACTAACAGATTTTCCCCTTCACCCCCTTAGCTGGCTACTTCATTCACTAACAGATTTGCCCCTTCACCCCCTAGCTGGCTACTTCATTCACTAACAGATTTGCCCCTTCACCCCCTTAGCTGGCTACTTCATTCACCAACAGATTTGCCCCTTAACCCCCTAGCTGGCTACTTCATTCACTAACAGATTTGCCCCTTAACCCCCCTAGCTGGCTACTTCATTCACTAACAGATTTGCCCCTTCACCCCCTAGCTGGCTACTTCATTCACCAACAGATTTTCCTCTTCACCCCCTTAGCTGGCTACTTCATTCACTAACAGATTTTCCTCTTCACCCCCTTAGCTGGCTACTTCATTCACCAACAGATTTGCCCCTTCACCCCCTAGCTGGCTACTTCATTCACTAACAGATTTTCCTCTTCACCCCTTAGCTGGCTACTTCATTCACTAACAGATTTTCCTCTTCACCCCCTTTAGCTGGCTACTTCATTCACTAACAGATTTTCCTCTTCACCCCCTTAGCTGGCTACTTCATTCACTAACAGATTTTCCTCTTCACCCCCTTAGCTGGCTACTTCATTCACTAACAGATTTGCCCCTTCACCCCCTTAGCTGGCTACTTCATTCACCAACAGATTTTCCTCTTCACCCCCCTTAGCTGGCTACTTCATTCACTAACAGATTTGCCCCTTCACCCCTTTAGCTGGCTACTTCATTCACGAACAGATTTGCCCCTTCACCCCCTAGCTGGCTACTTCATTCACTAACAGATTTTCCCCTTCACCCCTTAGCTGGCTACTTCATTCACCAACAGATTTTCCCCTTCACCCCCTAGCTGGCTACTTCATTCACCAACAGATTTGCCCCTTCACCCCCTTTAGCTGGCTACTTCATTCACCTACAGATTTTCCTCTTCACCCCCTTAGCTGGCTACTTCATTCACTAACAGATTTGCCCCTTCACCCCCCTTAGCTGGCTACTTCATTCACTAACAGATTTGCCCCTTCACCCCCCTTAGCTGGCTACTTCATTCACCAACAGATTTTCCTCTTCACCCCCTTTAGCTGGCTACTTCATTCACTAACAGATTTGCCCCTTCACCCCCTTAGCTGGCTACTTCATTCACTAACAGATTTGCCCCTTCACCCCCCCTAGCTGGCTACTTCATTCACCAACAGATTTTCCCCTTCACCCCCTAGCTGGCTACTTCATTCACTAACAGATTTGCCCCTTCACCCCCTAGCTGGCTACTTCATTCACTAACAGATTTGCCCCTTCACCCCCTTAGCTGGCTACTTCATTCACTAACAGATTTGCCCCCTTCACCCCCTTAGCTGGCTACTTCATTCACTAACAGATTTTCCTCTTCACCCCCTTAGCTGGCTACTTCATTCACTAACAGATTTGCCCCTTCACCCCCTTAGCTGGCTACTTCATTCACTAACAGATTTGCCCCTTCACCCCCTTAGCTGGCTACTTCATTCACTAACAGATTTTCCTCTTCACCCCCCTAGCTGGCTACTTCATTCACTAACAGATTTGCCCCTTCACCCCCTTAGCTGGCTACTTCATTCACTAACAGATTTGCCCCTTCACCCCCCTAGCTGGCTACTTCATTCACTAACAGATTTGCCCCTTCCCCCTAGCTGGCTACTTCATTCACTAACAGATTTGCCCCTTCACCCCCTTAGCTGGCTACTTCATTCACTAACAGATTTGCCCCTTCACCCCCTTAGCTGGCTACTTCATTCACTAACAGATTTGCCCCTTCACCCCCTAGCTGGCTACTTCATTCACTAACAGATTTTCCTCTTCACCCCCTTTAGCTGGCTACTTCATTCACCAACAGATTTTCCTCTTCACCCCCTTAGCTGGCTACTTCATTCACTAACAGATTTGCCCCTTCACCCCCTTAGCTGGCTACTTCATTCACTAACAGATTTGCCCCTTCACCCCCTTAGCTGGCTACTTCATTCACCAACAGATTTTCCTCTTCACCCCCTTAGCTGGCTACTTCATTCACGAACAGATTTGCCCCTTCACCCCCCTAGCTGGCTACTTCATTCACTAACAGATTTGCCCCTTCACCCCCTTAGCTGGCTACTTCATTCACCAACATATTTGCCCCTTCACCCCCTTAGCTGGCTACTTCATTCACTAACAGATTTGCCCCTTCACCCCCTTAGCTGGCTACTTCATTCACCAACAGATTTTCCTCTTCACCCCTTTAGCTGGCTACTTCATTCACTAACAGATTTGCCCTTCACCCCCTAGCTGGCTACTTCATTCACCAACAGATTTTCCTCTTCACCCCCTTAGCTGGCTACTTCATTCACTAACAGATTTTCCCCTTCACCCCCCTAGCTGGCTACTTCATTCACTAACAGATTTTCCCCTTCACCCCCCTTAGCTGGCTACTTCATTCACTAACAGATTTGCCCCTTCACCCCCCTAGCTGGCTACTTCATTCACTAACAGATTTGCCCCTTCACCCCCTTAGCTGGCTACTTCATTCACCAACAGATTTGCCCCTTAACCCCCCTAGCTGGCTACTTCATTCACTAACAGATTTGCCCCTTAACCCCCCTAGCTGGCTACTTCATTCACTAACAGATTTGCCCCTTCACCCCCCTAGCTGGCTACTTCATTCACCAACAGATTTTCCTCTTCACCCCCTTTAGCTGGCTACTTCATTCACTAACAGATTTTCCTCTTCACCCCCTTAGCTGGCTACTTCATTCACTAACAGATTTGCCCCTTCACCCCCTTAGCTGGCTACTTCATTCACCAACAGATTTGCCCCTTCACCCCCCTAGCTGGCTACTTCATTCACTAACAGATTTTCCTCTTCACCCCCTTAGCTGGCTACTTCATTCACTAACAGATTTTCCTCTTCACCCCCTTAGCTGGCTACTTCATTCACTAACAGATTTTCCTCTTCACCCCCTTAGCTGGCTACTTCATTCACTAACAGATTTTCCTCTTCACCCCCTTAGCTGGCTACTTCATTCACCAACAGATTTTCCTCTTCACCCCCTTAGCTGGCTACTTCATTCACTAACAGATTTGCCCCTTCACCCCCTTAGCTGGCTACTTCATTCACCAACAGATTTTCCTCTTCACCCCCTTAGCTGGCTACTTCATTCACTAACAGATTTGCCCCTTCACCCCCTTAGCTGGCTACTTCATTCACCAACAGATTTTCCCCTTCACCCCCTAGCTGGCTACTTCATTCACCAACAGATTTGCCCTTCACCCCCTTAGCTGGCTACTTCATTCACCTACAGATTTTCCTCTTCACCCCCTTAGCTGGCTACTTCATTCACTAACAGATTTGCCCCTTCACCCCCTTAGCTGGCTACTTCATTCACTAACAGATTTGCCCCTTCACCCCCTTAGCTGGCTACTTCATTCACCAACAGATTTTCCTCTTCACCCCCTTAGCTGGCTACTTCATTCACTAACAGATTTGCCCCTTCACCCCCTTAGCTGGCTACTTCATTCACTAACAGATTTGCCCCTTCACCCCCCTAGCTGGCTACTTCATTCACCAACAGATTTTCCCCTTCACCCCCCTAGCTGGCTACTTCATTCACTAACAGATTTGCCCCTTCACCCCCCTAGCTGGCTACTTCATTCACTAACAGATTTGCCCCTTCACCCCTTAGCTGGCTACTTCATTCACTAACAGATTTGCCCCTTCACCCCCTTAGCTGGCTACTTCATTCACTAACAGATTTTCCTCTTCACCCCCTTAGCTGGCTACTTCATTCACTAACAGATTTGCCCCTTCACCCCCCTTAGCTGGCTACTTCATTCACTAACAGATTTGCCCCTTCACCCCCCTTAGCTGGCTACTTCATTCACTAACAGATTTTCCTCTTCACCCCCTAGCTGGCTACTTCATTCACTAACAGATTTGCCCCTTCACCCCCTTAGCTGGCTACTTCATTCACTAACAGATTTGCCCCTTCACCCCCTAGCTGGCTACTTCATTCACTAACAGATTTGCCCCTTCCCCCCTAGCTGGCTACTTCATTCACTAACAGATTTGCCCCTTCACCCCCTTAGCTGGCTACTTCATTCACTAACAGATTTGCCCCTTCACCCCCTTAGCTGGCTACTTCATTCACTAACAGATTTGCCCCTTCACCCCCCTAGCTGGCTACTTCATTCACTAACAGATTTTCCTCTTCACCCCCTTAGCTGGCTACTTCATTCACCAACAGATTTTCCTCTTCACCCCCTTAGCTGGCTACTTCATTCACTAACAGATTTGCCCCTTCACCCCCTTAGCTGGCTACTTCATTCACTAACAGATTTGCCCCTTCACCCCCTTAGCTGGCTACTTCATTCACCAACAGATTTTCCTCTTCACCCCCTTAGCTGGCTACTTCATTCACGAACAGATTTGCCCCTTCACCCCCTAGCTGGCTACTTCATTCACTAACAGATTTGCCCCTTCACCCCCTTAGCTGGCTACTTCATTCACCAACATATTTGCCCCTTCACCCCCTTAGCTGGCTACTTCATTCACTAACAGATTTGCCCCTTCACCCCCTTAGCTGGCTACTTCATTCACCAACAGATTTTCCTCTTCACCCCCTTAGCTGGCTACTTCATTCACTAACAGATTTGCCCCTTCACCCCCCTAGCTGGCTACTTCATTCACCAACAGATTTTCCTCTTCACCCCCTTAGCTGGCTACTTCATTCACTAACAGATTTTCCCCTTCACCCCCCTAGCTGGCTACTTCATTCACTAACAGATTTTCCTCTTCACCCCCTTAGCTGGCTACTTCATTCACTAACAGATTTGCCCCTTCACCCCCTAGCTGGCTACTTCATTCACTAACAGATTTGCCCCTTCACCCCCTTAGCTGGCTACTTCATTCACCAACAGATTTGCCCCTTAACCCCCCTAGCTGGCTACTTCATTCACTAACAGATTTGCCCCTTAACCCCCCTAGCTGGCTACTTCATTCACTAACAGATTTGCCCCTTCACCCCCCTAGCTGGCTACTTCATTCACCAACAGATTTTCCTCTTCACCCCCTTAGCTGGCTACTTCATTCACTAACAGATTTTCCTCTTCACCCCCTTAGCTGGCTACTTCATTCACTAACAGATTTGCCCCTTCACCCCCTTAGCTGGCTACTTCATTCACCAACAGATTTGCCCCTTCACCCCCTAGCTGGCTACTTCATTCACTAACAGATTTTCCTCTTCACCCCCCTTAGCTGGCTACTTCATTCACTAACAGATTTTCCTCTTCACCCCCTTAGCTGGCTACTTCATTCACTAACAGATTTTCCTCTTCACCCCCTTAGCTGGCTACTTCATTCACTAACAGATTTTCCTCTTCACCCCCTTAGCTGGCTACTTCATTCACCAACAGATTTTCCTCTTCACCCCCTTAGCTGGCTACTTCATTCACTAACAGATTTGCCCCTTCACCCCCCTTAGCTGGCTACTTCATTCACCAACAGATTTTCCTCTTCACCCCCTTAGCTGGCTACTTCATTCACTAACAGATTTGCCCCTTCACCCCCTTAGCTGGCTACTTCATTCACCAACAGATTTTCCTCTTCACCCCCTTAGCTGGCTACATCATTCACTAACAGATTTGCCCCTTCACCCCCTTAGCTGGCTACTTCATTCACTAACAGATTTTCCTCTTCACCCCCTTAGCTGGCTACTTCATTCACCAACAGATTTTCCTCTTCACCCCCTTAGCTGGCTACTTCATTCACTAACAGATTTGCCCCTTCACCCCCCTTAGCTGGCTACTTCATTCACCAACAGATTTTCCTCTTCACCCCCTTAGCTGGCTACTTCATTCACTAACAGATTTGCCCCTTCACCCCCTTAGCTGGCTACTTCATTCACTAACAGATTTGCCCCTTCACCCCCCTAGCTGGCTACTTCATTCACCAACAGATTTTCCCCTTCACCCCCTAGCTGGCTACTTCATTCACTAACAGATTTGCCCCTTCACCCCCTAGCTGGCTACTTCATTCACTAACAGATTTGCCCCTTCACCCCCTTAGCTGGCTACTTCATTCACTAACAGATTTGCCCCTTCACCCCCTTAGCTGGCTACTTCATTCACTAACAGATTTTCCTCTTCACCCCCTTAGCTGGCTACTTCATTCACTAACAGATTTGCCCCTTCACCCCCCTTAGCTGGCTACTTCATTCACTAACAGATTTGCCCCTTCACCCCCTTAGCTGGCTACTTCATTCACTAACAGATTTTCCTCTTCACCCCCCTAGCTGGCTACTTCATTCACTAACAGATTTGCCCCTTCACCCCCTTAGCTGGCTACTTCATTCACTAACAGATTTGCCCCTTCACCCCCCTAGCTGGCTACTTCATTCACTAACAGATTTGCCCCTTCCCCCCTAGCTGGCTACTTCATTCACTAACAGATTTGCCCCTTCACCCCCTTAGCTGGCTACTTCATTCACTAACAGATTTGCCCCTTCACCCCCTTAGCTGGCTACTTCATTCACTAACAGATTTGCCCCTTCACCCCCCTAGCTGGCTACTTCATTCACTAACAGATTTTCCTCTTCACCCCCTTAGCTGGCTACTTCATTCACCAACAGATTTTCCTCTTCACCCCCTTAGCTGGCTACTTCATTCACTAACAGATTTGCCCCTTCACCCCCTTAGCTGGCTACTTCATTCACTAACAGATTTGCCCCTTCACCCCCTTAGCTGGCTACTTCATTCACCAACAGATTTTCCTCTTCACCCCCTTAGCTGGCTACTTCATTCACGAACAGATTTGCCCCTTCACCCCCTAGCTGGCTACTTCATTCACTAACAGATTTGCCCCTTCACCCCCCTAGCTGGCTACTTCATTCACTAACAGATTTGCCCCTTCACCCCCTTAGCTGGCTACTTCATTCACTAACAGATTTGCCCCTTCACCCCCCTTAGCTGGCTACTTCATTCACCAACAGATTTTCCTCTTCACCCCCTTAGCTGGCTACTTCATTCACTAACAGATTTGCCCCTTCACCCCCCTAGCTGGCTACTTCATTCACTAACAGATTTTCCTCTTCACCCCCTTAGCTGGCTACTTCATTCACTAACAGATTTGCCCCTTCACCCCCTTAGCTGGCTACTTCATTCACTAACAGATTTTCCTCTTCACCCCCTTAGCTGGCTACTTCATTCACTAACAGATTTGCCCCTTCACCCCCTTAGCTGGCTACTTCATTCACTAACAGATTTTCCTCTTCACCCCCCTTAGCTGGCTACTTCATTCACTAACAGATTTGCCCCTTCACCCCCTTAGCTGGCTACTTCATTCACTAACAGATTTTCCTCTTCACCCCCTTAGCTGGCTACTTCATTCACTAACAGATTTGCCCCTTCACCCCCTTAGCTGGCTACTTCATTCACTAACAGATTTTCCTCTTCACCCCCTTAGCTGGCTACTTCATTCACTAACAGATTTTCCTCTTCACCCCCTTAGCTGGCTACTTCATTCACTAACAGATTTGCCCCTTCACCCCCCTAGCTGGCTACTTCATTCACTAACAGATTTTCCTCTTCACCCCCTTAGCTGGCTACTTCATTCACTAACAGATTTTCCTCTTCACCCCCCTTAGCTGGCTACTTCATTCACTAACAGATTTGCCCCTTCACCCCCTTAGCTGGCTACTTCATTCACTAACAGATTTGCCCCTTCACCCCCCTAGCTGGCTACTTCATTCACCAACAGATTTGCCCCTTCACCCCCTTAGCTGGCTACTTCATTCACTAACAGATTTGCCCCTTCACCCCCCTTAGCTGGCTACTTCATTCACTAACAGATTTTCCTCTTCACCCCCTTAGCTGGCTACTTCATTCACTAACAGATTTGCCCCTTCACCCCCTTAGCTGGCTACTTCATTCACTAACAGATTTGCCCCTTCACCCCCTTAGCTGGCTACTTCATTCACTAACAGATTTTCCTCTTCACCCCCTAGCTGGCTACTTCATTCACTAACAGATTTGCCCCTTCACCCCCTAGCTGGCTACTTCATTCACTAACAGATTTGCCCCTTCACCCCCCTTAGCTGGCTACTTCATTCACTAACAGATTTTCCCCTTCACCCCCCTTAGCTGGCTACTTCATTCACTAACAGATTTGCCCCTTCACCCCCTTAGCTGGCTACTTCATTCACTAACAGATTTGCCCCTTCACCCCCTAGCTGGCTACTTCATTCACTAACAGATTTTCCTCTTCACCCCCTTAGCTGGCTACTTCATTCACTAACAGATTTGCCCCTTCACCCCCTAGCTGGCTACTTCATTCACTAACAGATTTGCCCCTTCACCCCCTTAGCTAGCTACTTCATTCACTAACAGATTTTCCCCTTCACCCCCTAGCTGGCTACTTCATTCACTAACAGATTTTCCTCTTCACCCCCTTAGCTGGCTACTTCATTCACTAACAGATTTTCCTCTTCACCCCCTTAGCTGGCTACTTCATTCACTAACAGATTTTCCTCTTCACCCCCCTTAGCTGGCTACTTCATTCACTAACAGATTTGCCCCTTCACCCCCTTAGCTGGCTACTTCATTCACTAACAGATTTGCCCCTTCACCCCCTTAGCTGGCTACTTCATTCACTAACAGATTTGCCCCTTCACCCCCTTAGCTGGCTACTTCATTCACTAACAGATTTTCCTCTTCACCCCCTTAGCTGGCTACTTCATTCACTAACAGATTTTCCCCTTCACCCCCTAGCTGGCTACTTCATTCACTAACAGATTTGCCCCTTCACCCCCTTAGCTGGCTACTTCATTCACTAACAGATTTGCCCCTTCACCCCCCTTAGCTGGCTACTTCATTCACTAACAGATTTTCCTCTTCACCCCCTAGCTGGCTACTTCATTCACCAACAGATTTGCCCCTTCACCCCCTTAGCTGGCTACTTCATTCACTAACAGATTTGCCCCTTCACCCCCTAGCTGGCTACTTCATTCACTAACAGATTTTCCTCTTCACCCCCCTAGCTGGCTACTTCATTCACTAACAGATTTGCCCCTTCACCCCCTAGCTGGCTACTTCATTCACTAACAGATTTGCCCCTTCACCCCCTTAGCTGGCTACTTCATTCACTAACAGATTTTCCTCTTCACCCCCTTAGCTGGCTACTTCATTCACTAACAGATTTGCCCCTTCACCCCCTTAGCTGGCTACTTCATTCACTAACAGATTTGCCCCTTCACCCCCTTAGCTGGCTACTTCATTCACTAACAGATTTGCCCCTTCACCCCCTTAGCTGGCTACTTCATTCACTAACAGATTTGCCCCTTCACCCCCTTAGCTGGCTACTTCATTCATTATGTTGGCTACTTCAGAATGTCGGGAACACACTGCCTATAGGCTACAACACATCAACACAAATAACCTACTGCCATAGGTTAAACTGCCATAGGTTAAACTGCCATAGGTTAAACTGCCTATAGGCTCCTACTGCCATAGGTTAAACTGCCATAGGCTCCTACTGCCATAGGTTAAACTGCCATAGGTTAAACTGCCATAGGTTAAACTGCCATAGGCTCCTACTGCCATAGGTTAAACTGCCATAGGCTCCTACTGCCATAGGTTAAACTGCCATAGGTTAAACTGCCATAGGTTAAACTGCCTATAGGCTCCTACTGCCATAGGTTAAACTGCCATAGGTTAAACCTATATCTAATAGACGTATATTAGTGTCTAACTATACAGATACATTCTCAACACAGCAGTCAGTCAGCATTTAGAAATGCATGCAGCTGTATTTCAATAAAGAAAGTCTGAAACCCCCCCTGAAACCTAACCTTTCAGACTGAACTGATCTCCTCCAATCACCTTTCAGACTGAACTGATCTCCTCCAATCACCTTTCAGACTGAGCTGATCTCCTCCAATCACCTTTCAGACTGAACTGATCTCCTCCAATCACCTTTCAGACTGAACTGATCTCCTCCAATCACCTTTCAGACTGAACTGATCTCCTCCAATCACCTTTCAGACTGAACTGATCTCCTCCAATCACCTTTCAGACTGAGCTGATCTCCTCCAATCACCTTTCAGACTGAACTGATCTCCTCCAATCACCTTTCAGACTGAACTGATCTCCTCCAATCACCTTTCAGACTGAACTGATCTCCCCTCCAATCACCTTTCAGACTGAACTGATCTCCTCCAATCACCTTTCAGACTGAACTGATCTCCTCCAATCACCTTTCAGACTGAACTGATCTCCTCCAATCACCTTTCAGACTGAACTGATCTCCTCCAATCACCTTTCAGACTGAACTGATCTCCTCCAATCACCTTTCAGACTGAACTGATCTCCTCCAATCACCTTTCAGACTGAACTAAGCACATTTAAACATCTTTCAGACTGAACTGATCTCCTCCAATCACCTTTCAGACTGAACTAAGCACATTTAAACATCTTTCAGACTGAACTGATCTCCTCCAATCACCTTTCAGACTGAGCTGATCTCCTCCAATCACCTTTCAGACTGAACTAAGCACATTTAAACACCTTTCAGACTGAGCTGATCTCCTCCAATCACCTTTCAGACTGAACTAAGCACATTTAAACACCTTTCAGACTGAGCTTATCACCTTTTAAAGGGACAATGCAGCTGTTTTTATCTCAATATCAAATAATTTCTGAGGAACAATTAAGGACCTTACTGTGATTGTTGCATCATGTGTAAAAAGGGCTTTATAAATACATTTGATTGATTGATTGATTGATTGATTGATTGATTGATTGATTGATTTTCAATTATAAAGGTAAAAAAGTAACAACAATAGTTTCTTAGCAAAGATCCATTTCTCAATCCAGAATGTTGCTAGGACTGTCTGGGAGTGGCTTGAGTGGGGAGGGGAAAAGGGAAACAAGCTGTAATTGGCAGAGAGGTTAGGAAATATCTTATGGGTGTAAGGCAATTCCACAGTAACGGAATTACGCTTTGACCCCGATGTTTCACTTTAAAATGAATGCCCCCCTCCCCAAAGACACCACCACCTACTACTGCTAACCTGCACTGGCAGTCTGGGCTGCATCATGTTAGCTCCCCACTTTTTTACTTTCCAACCCCACCACCCTTTCCCTAATCCCTTATTATGGACACAGTATGCTTACATTATTAGTTATCTTGTTATTAGTTGTTAGTTGTTATTAGTCCCATCCTTCATCTCCATTCAACACCACCCACTTCTGATGCACAGAAGTTAATACAGTTGAATAAAGCGACACGGCATGTAGACATTTTTTAAAACTTCATTACTGTCCGCAAAACAATGTCCGTACAGGCTAGAACACTTTACAATGGAAGAAGATACCGGAAGCTTCCAGCTTTGTAGGCTAACTTTCCTAGCTAGCTGACATCCGTTCACACCCCTAGGACTTTGTTTGTGATAAACTATAATGCAAAATAGGCTGATTTCAAAGCTGATTGCCACACATCTCTCCCAAAGATAATCAGCTCAACGGGCCGCCCCCCCTCTTGCCTCGTGAATGATGTCATTACTGGTTAAAGAGACAGGACACATTTTTGTAAAATAAGATACTTCTATGCAAATGTTGTTGATCCAGTACAATAAAATATGTCCCAAATGGAAGGAAAACAGATTGTCTGTAGCCCCGTGAACTCAGCTAAAACAAGCTCAATAACTCAATGCACACACCCCTATTGAATATGCATTCACCTGTATTGTCCATAGGCCTAGGCTACATATTTACCTAGTTTATCAATAGAGATATTTACCATTCAAATAAATGATTACCATTTATGTTATGTAGCTAGATTGGTAAAAACAAAGTCAAATGTATTGTATGATTGCATATATGGCTGTCTCTGAAAAATGTTCACTCAAAAAAAATTATAATGTAATGACATTGAACAGAACAGATGCCCAACGATTGAACAGAGCAGTAGCTGAGTTTATCTGTCTGGATCAAGTGGCATTCTGGGACTTTGGCTAATATGCCTTCTTTTTTCGCCATGGTATCATTTTGGTATCGAGTATCGTGATGGTATCGAGTATTATGATACAAAATATGGTATCGATATTGAAGTCAAAATTCTTGTATCGTGACAACACTGTACTCTACTGTACTGTCCAAACTTGTGAAACATAGACGTCTATGATTGGTTCAGATTTGGTCCGGCCAGGATGGACTGACCAAATTTCAACTACTTTTAGAAAGTCCATGGCTGTCCGGTGCCTTTCAGTGCTCAGTGGGTGAGGATGCTTGTTACAGTAAATGGAAAGTGGGTAGGTGGTAGGTGTCACTCAGTAAGCGCCGGGAGATTAACTGGAAAGGGGGAGAGAGGGGGGAGTTGTCCAGACTGTTTTCAGTCTTGCTTTGACCACCAGACGACAGAAAGGGAAAGAAAACAGTTATGAGCTGAACATAACAGTATACCAGTGGAAGGAGGACAGTAGCAGGAGACCCTATGAGCTGAACATAACAGTATACCAGTGGAAGGAGGACAGTAGCAGGAGACCCTATGAGCTGAACATAACAGTATACCAGTGGAAGGGAGGACAGTAACAGGAGACCCTATGAGCTGAACATAACAGTATACCAGTGGAAGGAGGACAGTAGCAGGAGACCCTATGAGCTGAACATAACAGTATACCAGTGGAAGGAGGACAGTAGCAGGAGACCCTATGAGCTGAACATAACAGTATACCAGTGGAAGGAGGACAGTAGCAGGAGACCGTATGAGCTGAACATAACAGTATACCAGTGGAAGGAGGACAGTAGCAGGAGACCCTATGAGCTGAACATAACAGTATACCAGTGGAAGGGAGGACAGTAGCAGGAGACCCTATGAGCTGAACATAACAGTATACCAGTGGAAGGGAGGACAGTAGCAGGTGACCCTATGAGCTGAACATAACAGTATACCAGTGGAAGGGAGGACAGTAGCAGGAGACCCTATGAGCTGAACATAACAGTATACCAGTGGAAGGAGGACAGTAGCAGGAGACCCTATGAGCTGAACATAACAGTATACCAGTGGAAGGAGGACAGTAGCAGGAGACCCTATGAGCTGAACATAACAGTATACCAGTGGAAGGGAGGACAGTAGCAGGAGACCCTATGAGCTGAACATAACAGTATACCAGTGGAAGGGAGGACAGTAACAGGAGACCCTATGAGCTGAAAATAACAGTATACCAGTGGAAGGGAGGACAGTAGCAGGAGACCCTATGAGCTGAACATAACAGTATACCAGTGGAAGGGAGGACAGTAGCAGGAGACCCTATGAGCTGAACATAACAGTATACCAGTGGAAGGGAGGACAGTAGCAGGAGACCCTATGAGCTGAACATAACAGTATACCAGTGGAAGGAGGACAGTAGCAGGTGACCCTATGAGCTGAACATAACAGTATACCAGTGGAAGGAGGACAGTAGCAGGAGACCCTATGAGCTGAACATAACAGTATACCAGTGGAAGGAGGACAGTAGCAGGAGACCCTATGAGCTGAACATAACAGTATACCAGTGGAAGGAGGACAGTAGCAGGAGACCCTATGAGCTGAACATAACAGTATACCAGTGGAAGGAGGACAGTAGCAGGAGACCCTATGAGCTGAACATAACAGTATGCCAGTGGAAGGAGGACAGTAGCAGGAGACCCTATGAGCTGAACATAACATTATACCAGTGGAAGGAGGACAGTAGCAGGAGACCCTATGAGCTGAACATAACAGTATACCAGTGGAAGGGAGGACAGTAGCAGGAGACCCTATGAGCTGAACATAACAGTATACCAGTGGAAGGAGGACAGTAGCAGGAGACCCTATGAGCTGAACATAACATTATACCAGTGGAAGGAGGACAGTAGCAGGAGACCCTATGAGCTGAACATAACAGTATACCAGTGGAAGGGAGGACAGTAGCAGGAGACCCTATGAGCTGAACATAACAGTATACCAGTGGAAGGGGAGGACAGTAGCAGGATACCCTATGAGCTGAACATAACAGTATGCCAGTGGAAGGAGGACAGTAGCAGGTGACCCTATGAGCTGAACATAACAGTATACCAGTGGAAGGAGGACAGTAGCAGGAGACCCTATGAGCTGAACATAACAGTATACCAGTGGAAGGGAGGACAGTAGCAGGAGACCCTATGAGCTGAACATAACAGTATACCAGTGGAAGGAGGACAGTAACAGGAGACCCTATGAGCTGAACATAACAGTATACCAGTGGAAGGAGGACCGTAGCAGGAGACCCTATGAGCTGAACATAACAGTATACCAGTGGAAGGAGGACAGTAGCAGGAGACCCTATGAGCTGAACATAACAGTATACCAGTGGAAGGGAGGACAGTAGCAGGAGACCCTATGAGCTGAACATAACAGTATACCAGTGGAAGGAGGACAGTAGCAGGAGACCCTATGAGCTGAACATAACAGTATACCAGTGGAAGGAGGACAGTAGCAGGAGACCCTATGAGCTGAACATAACAGTATACCAGTGGAAGGAGGACCGTAGCAGGAGACCCTATGAGCTGAACATAACAGTATACCAGTGGAAGGGAGGACAGTAGCAGGTGACCCTATGAGCTGAACATAACAGTATACCAGTGGAAGGGAGGACAGTAGCAGGAGACTCTATGAGCTGAACATAACAGTATACCAGTGGAAGGAGGACAGTAGCAGGAGACCCTATGAGCTGAACATAACAGTATACCAGTGGAAGGAGGACAGTAGCAGGAGACCCTATGAGCTGAACATAACAGTATACCAGTGGAAGGAGGACAGTAGCAGGAGACCCTATGAGATGAACATAACAGTATACCAGTGGAAGGAGGACAGTAGCAGGAGACCCTATGAGCTGAACATAACAGTATACCAGTGGAAGGAGGACAGTAGCAGGAGACCCTATGAGCTGAACATAACAGTATACCAGTGGAAGGAGGACAGTAACAGGAGACCCTATGAGCTGAAGATAACAGTATACCAGTGGAAGGAGGACAGTATCAGGAGACCCTATGAGCTGAACATAACATTATACCAGTGGAAGGAGGACAGTAGCAGGAGACCCTATGAGCTGAACATAACAGTATACCAGTGGAAGGGAGGACAGTAGCAGGAGACCCTATGAGCTGAACATAACAGTATACCAGTGGAAGGGAGGACAGTAGCAGGAGACCCTATGAGCTGAACATAACAGTATACCAGTGGAAGGGAGGACAGTAATAGGAGACCCTATGAGCTGAACATAACAGTATACCAGTGGAAGGGAGGACAGTAGCAGGAGACCCTATGAGCTGAACATAACAGTATGCCAGTGGAAGGGAGGACAGTAGCAGGAGACCCTATGAGCTGAACATAACAGTATACCAGTGGAAGGAGGACAGTAGCAGGAGACCCTATGAGCTGAACATAACAGTATACCAGTGGAAGGAGGACAGTAGCAGGAGACCCTATGAGCTGAACATAACAGTAGACCAGTGGAAGGAGGACAGTAGCAGGAGACCCTATGAGCTGAAGATAACAGTATACCAGTGGAAGGAGGACAGTATCAGGAGACCCTATGAGCTGAACATAACATTATACCAGTGGAAGGAGGACAGTAGCAGGAGACCCTATGAGCTGAACATAACAGTATACCAGTGGAAGGAGGACAGTAGCAGGAGACCCTATGAGCTGAACATAACAGTATACCAGTGGAAGGAGGACAGTAGCAGGAGACCCTATGAGCTGAACATAACAGTATACCAGTGGAAGGGAGGACAGTAGCAGGAGACCCTATGAGCTGAACATAACAGTATACCAGTGGAAGGAGGACAGTAGCAGGAGACCCTATGAGCTGAACATAACAGTATACCAGTGGAAGGAGGACAGTAGCAGGAGACCCTATGAGCTGAACATAACAGTATACCAGTGGAAGGGAGGACAGTAATAGGAGACCCTATGAGCTGAACATAACAGTATACCAGTGGAAGGGAGGACAGTAGCAGGAGACCCTATGAGCTGAACATAACAGTATGCCAGTGGAAGGGGAGGACAGTAGCAGGAGACCCTATGAGCTGAACATAACAGTATACCAGTGGAAGGAGGACAGTAGCAGGAGACCCTATGAGCTGAACATAACAGTATACCAGTGGAAGGAGGACAGTAGCAGGAGACCCTATGAGCTGAACATAACAGTATACCAGTGGAAGGGAGGACAGTAGCAGGTGACCCTATGAGCTGAACATAACATTATACCAGTGGAAGGGAGGACAGTAGCAGGAGACCCTATGAGCTGAACATAACAGTATGCCAGTGGAAGGGAGGACAGTAGCAGGAGACCCTATGAGCTGAACATAACAGTATACCAGTGGAAGGAGGACCGTAGCAGGAGACCCTATGAGCTGAACATAACAGTATACCAGTGGAAGGAGGACAGTAACAGGAGACCCTATGAGCTGAACATAACAGTATACCAGTGGAAGGGAGGACAGTAGCAGGAGACCCTATGAGCTGAACATAACAGTATACCAGTGGAAGGGAGGACAGTAGCAGGAGACCCTATGAGCTGAACATAACAGTATACCAGTGGAAGGAGGACAGTAGCAGGAGACCCTATGAGCTGAACATAACAGTATACCAGTGGAAGGAGGACAGTAGCAGGAGACCCTATGAGCTGAACATAACAGTATACCAGTGGAAGGGAGGACAGTAGCAGGAGACCCTATGAGCTGAACATAACAGTATACCAGTGGAAGGAGGACAGTAGCAGGAGACCCTATGAGCTGAACATAACAGTATACCAGTGGAAGGGAGGACAGTAGCAGGAGACCCTATGAGCTGAACATAACAGTATACCAGTGGAAGGGAGGACAGTAGCAGGTGACCCTATGAGCTGAACATAACAGTATACCAGTGGAAGGAGGACAGTATCAGGATACCCTATGAGCTGAACATAACAGTATACCAGTGGAAGGAGGACAGTAGCAGGAGACCCTATGAGCTGAACATAACAGTATACCAGTGGAAGGAGGACAGTAGCAGGTGACCCTATGAGCTGAACATAACAGTATGCCAGTGGAAGGGAGGACAGTAGCAGGAGACCCTATGAGCTGAACATAACAGTATACCAGTGGAAGGAGGACAGTAGCAGGAGACCCTATGAGCTGAACATAACAGTATGCCAGTGGAAGGAGGACAGTAGCAGGTGACCCTATGAGCTGAACATAACAGTATGCCAGTGGAAGGGAGGACAGTAGCAGGAGACCCTATGAGCTGAACATAACAGTATACCAGTGGAAGGAGGACAGTAGCAGGAGACCCTATGAGCTGAACATAACAGTATACCAGTGGAAGGAGGACAGTAGCAGGAGACCCTATGAGCTGAACATAACAGTATACCAGTGGAAGGGAGGACAGTAGCAGGAGACCCTATGAGCTGAACATAACATTATACCAGTGGAAGGAGGACAGTAGCAGGAGACCCTATGAGCTGAACATAACAGTATACCAGTGGAAGGAGGACAGTAGCAGGAGACCCTATGAGCTGAACATAACAGTATACCAGTGGAAGGGAGGACAGTAGCAGGAGACCCTATGAGCTGAACATAACAGTATACCAGTGGAAGGAGGACAGTAGCAGGAGACCCTATGAGCTGAACATAACAGTATACCAGTGGAAGGAGGACAGTAGCAGGAGACTCTATGAGCTGAACATAACAGTATACCAGTGGAAGGAGGACAGTAGCAGGAGACCCTATGAGCTGAACATAACAGTATACCAGTGGAAGGAGGACAGTAGCAGGAGACCCTATGAGCTGAACATAACAGTATACCAGTGGAAGGAGGACAGTAGCAGGAGACCCTATGAGCTGAACATAACAGTATACCAGTGGAAGGAGGACAGTAGCAGGAGACCCTATGAGCTGAACATAACAGTATACCAGTGGAAGGGAGGACAGTAGCAGGAGACCCTATGAGCTGAACATAACAGTATACCAGTGGAAGGAGGACAGTAGCAGGAGACCCTATGAGCTGAACATAACATTATACCAGTGGAAGGAGGACAGTAGCAGGAGACCCTATGAGCTGAACATAACAGTATACCAGTGGAAGGGAGGACAGTAGCAGGAGACCCTATGAGCTGAACATAACAGTATACCAGTGGAAGGGAGGACAGTAGCAGGATACCCTATGAGCTGAACATAACAGTATGCCAGTGGAAGGAGGACAGTAGCAGGTGACCCTATGAGCTGAACATAACAGTATACCAGTGGAAGGAGGACAGTAGCAGGAGACCCTATGAGCTGAACATAACAGTATACCAGTGGAAGGGAGGACAGTAGCAGGAGACCCTATGAGCTGAACATAACAGTATACCAGTGGAAGGAGGACAGTAGCAGGAGACCCTATGAGCTGAACATAACAGTATACCAGTGGAAGGAGGACAGTAGCAGGAGACCCTATGAGCTGAACATAACAGTATACCAGTGGAAGGAGGACAGTAGCAGGAGACCCTATGAGCTGAACATAACAGTATACCAGTGGAAGGAGGACAGTAACAGGAGACCCTATGAGCTGAACATAACAGTATACCAGTGGAAGGAGGACAGTAGCAGGAGACCCTATGAGCTGAACATAACAGTATACCAGTGGAAGGAGGACAGTAGCAGGAGACCCTATGAGCTGAACATAACAGTATGCCAGTGGAAGGGAGGACAGTAGCAGGAGACCCTATGAGCTGAACATAACAGTATACCAGTGGAAGGAGGACAGTAGCAGGAGACCCTATGAGCTGAACATAACAGTATACCAGTGGAAGGAGGACAGTAGCAGGAGACCCTATGAGCTGAACATAACAGTATACCAGTGGAAGGAGGACAGTAGCAGGAGGACAGTAGCAGGAGGACAGTAGCAGGAGGACAGTAGCAGGAGGACAGTAGCAGGAGGACAGTAGCAGGAGGACAGTAGCAGGAGGACAGTAGCAGGAGGACAGTAGCAGGAGACCCAACTGTGGTTTGTGACTACTGTGATTTCCCATTGTAGACTATTCAATTGCAGAAATTCGGTTACTGATTTGTCGGTAATTCCGTTACCAATTTGGTAACAGAATTACGAGTTTGAATCACTTAATAATTAATATACAAAACACTAACTAATGGATAGGCCTACCTTTACTTGTTACTTCTGTTAACTCATTATCCTCCCTCCTCATGAGGGAGAGAGAATATCTTAAAGATGTTTGGGTTTTTGGTAACGGAATTACAAGGCATAAGGCAATGTTTCTTAAACTTACAGAAGGCACTTGTGCAAAACTAAATATTTGTTGATATTAGTTGGCAGGGGGCTTTACTACAACATTATTGTGTTTTGATGTATTTCAAATAGCTTTTAAGACTTTTTCTGATAGATGTTGTCTAAGACCCCTTATCCTTATGTTTGACCAGATATCAAAGCCTTTGCTTAAGGTCAATTCCACGATAACGGATCTCCGCTGAGACAGATTTTTCACTTAAACTGTCGCCAAACAAAAACCATTGATTTCAAGTTCAACTCTATGCACAAGGACTACTTTTAACATTTTACACTGAACATTTTACAAAAACACATGTACTGGAAGAACTGTGCAGATCCAAAGTTTGGTAACAGAATTTTGGTAAAATTTCCCTCAGTTTTTTATGTGTCCACATTTTCCAGAAATATCTACTCCAAATTAAGATTCAATGATGTCTGCAGAAAGAATGGGGTGTAAGCTATGACATGACACATAGACTTTGAAAAAATCTATTTTGGTTATTGAACTACAGTAAGTGAAGTGGATTTACACCCGGTAACGGAATTGCTGTAACGGAATTGCATCATGGGTCCCTGATCTGTACAACACAGAAATACATAATGATGATATGAAAGTCGTGCTCTTCATGGGGATGTATCCTGAACAGGAACACAAAGGTAGTAATATACAATATCATTATTTGCATATTTGGGTATTATTATACACAAAGGCTATTATTTTAATGAGGTCTGTCCCCAAACAAGACCACATTTGGTTGGTCCGAACCGGACCAAATCTGAACCAATCATAGACATCTATGTTTCACAAGGTTGGACATTAAAGTAGAGCTCAGTGTAGTACAGCACAGAACAGGACAGGACAGTATAGTTCAGTTTCTTTATGGTACTGAACTGTACTCTACTCTACAGTACTGAACTGAACGGTACTCTACTGTACTGAACTGTACTCTACTCTACAGTAACTGTACTGAACTGTACTTTATGGTAACGGTACTGAACTGTACTCTACTCTACAGTACTGAACTGTACTCTACTCTACAGTACTGAACTGTACTCTACTCTCTACAGTACTGAACTGTACTCTACTCTACAGTACTGAACTGTACTCTACTCTCTACAGTACTGAACTGTACTCTACTCTACAGTACTGTACTGAACTGTACTCTACTTTACTGTACAGTTCTGTACTTATATTTTGAATGGGTAATAAACTAGCAATAGTCTGTTGCTAAATATCTCAAAAACTAAAAGTATCGTCTGGGAAACACACAGTATTAAATAGAGCCATGACTACATGGAACTCTCTTCCACCCCAGGTAACTCAAGCTAGCGATAAAACCATATTCAAAAACCAAATAAAATAACACCTTACAGCACAACAATGACAGTGACGGAATCACGCAGACATTTTGATATATTTTGTATTGCAATTTACACTGTATTATGTATTGTGATGTGTAGACGGGTGGCCTTGCACGGAACCTTGGCTTGCGCGAGCCAGAACGGCTCATAGAGCAGGAACCATCTCAGAGGCAGGAGATGATGTATATTATTTTGTATTTTATTTGTTATTTTGTTTCCTGTTTGGACCCTAGGAAGAGTCTCTAATTGGGGATCCTAATAAAACACTAAATACTGTACTGTGCTGTACTGGCCAAGCCTGTGAACCTAACTGTGGTTTGTGACTACTATGATTTCCCATTATAGCCAATTCAATTGCAGAAATTCCATTAACCGATTTCTCTGAAATCCCATTAACGATTTGGTAACGGAATTTCAAGTTTTAATTAATCACTTAATAATTAGGGATGTAACGATTCACCCACGGTTCAAATTGTTAAGATACATCGGTCCCCGGGAGCCCAAACCGATCCAAATTAAGCATGCATCTGTCAGAAAACCGATTGAAACGTTATGAATTGCCGGTTCACTAATGTTTTAACTCGGAATTGTTTTATTCTGAAAATACCTCTTTATCTGTTGTGACTGAACCGATGCATCTTCTCCTTCAGTTCAGTAGCCTGTTGAACTTTTATGCATGTAACTGCGTATGACTGTCAGATAACATCTGCACACAGGGCGGGAGACACAGCTGCTGGTGCCAACCAGCGGTAAGCCTATCCTTGATCTAATAGGAAACATCTGCACGGCACCTTCAGCTGATCTACACACAATACCCCAAAATATGTTTTTAGAATTTTTTTACAAAATGTAATCAAAAATGAAAAGCTGAAATGTTTTGTGTCAATAAGTATTCAACCCCTTTGTTATTACAAGCATAAATAAGTTCAGGAGTAAAAATGTGCTTAACATGTCACATAATACGCTCTGTGTGCAATAATAGTGTTTAACATGATTTTTGAATGACTACCTCATCTCTGTACCCCACATATACAATTATCTGTAAGGTCCCTCAGTCGAGCAGTGAATTTCAAACACAGATTCAACCACAAAAACCAGGGAGGTTTTCCAATGCCTCGCAAAGAAGGGCTCCTATTGGTAGATGGGTAAAAATAAAAAAAGCAGACATTGAATATCCCTTTGACCATGGTGAAGTTATTAATTACTCTTTGGATGGTGTATCAATACACCCAGTCACTACAAAGATACAGGTGTCCTTCCTAACTCAGTTGCCGGAGAGGATGGAAACCGCTCAGGGATTTCATCATGAGGCCAATGGTGACTTTAAAACAGTTACAGAGTTTAATGGCTGTGATAGGAGAAAACTGAGGATGGATCAACAACATTGTAGTTACTCCACAATACTAACCTAAATGACAGAGTGAAAAGAAGGAAGCCTGTACAGAATACAAATATTCCAAAACATGCATCGTGTTTGCAATAAGGCACTAAAATGTGGCAAATAAATGAACTTCATGTCCTGAATATAAAGCGTTCACTCAAAAAAAGTATAATGTAATGATATTGAACTGAACAGATGCCCAACGATTGAACAGAGCAGTAGCTGAGTTTATCTGTCTGGATCAAGTGCATATCACTGAGTACCACTCTTCATATTTACACTGGAGTTGCTTACCAAGACGACATTGAATATTCCTGAATGGCCAAGTTACAGTTTTAACGTAAATCGACTTAAATCTATGGCAAAACTTGAAAATGTCTGTCTAGCAACGATCAGCAACCAATTTGACAGAGCTTGAAGAATTCTAACAAGAATAAGGTGCAACTGTTGTACAATCCAGGTGTGGAAAGCTCTTAGAGACTTACCCAGAACGATTCACAGCTGTAAACACTGCCAAAGGTGATTCTAACATGTATTGACTCAGGGGTGTGAATACTTATGTAAGTTAGATTTTTGTATTTCATTTTCAATAGATTTGCACACATTTCTAAAAACACGTTTTCACTTTGTCATTATAGGGTATTGTGTCGACGATTGAGAAAAAATATATAATTTAATCCATTTTGAATTCAGGCTGTAGCACAACAAAATGTGGAATAAGTCAAGGGGTATTCATACTTTCTGAAAGCACTGTAAAATACATTACTTTTGTAGGCAGTAATGTATTTCAAACGAGTACAGGCTTAACTGAATGAACAACAAAGACGTAATGAAATGTGACATTTTATTAAATCGTTTGGGGAATGGACTCGTTGCCGAGGGAAGATCCTCGGAGCCAGATGATGTGATGGCAGGTAGCCCTATACAGGTGCATTGGTACCGCTTGCCGTGCGGTAGTAGAGAGAATTTTTAGGGCCTTCCTCTGACACCGCCTGGTATAGAGGTCCTGGATGGCAGGAAGCTTGGCCCCAGTGATGTACTGGGCAGTACACACTACCCTCTGTAGTGCCTTGTGGTCGGAGGCCAAGCAGTTGCCATACCAGGCGGTGATGCAGCCAGTCAAGATGCTCTCAATGGTGCTGCTGTAGAACTTTTTGAGGATCTGAGGGCCCATGACAAATCTTTTCAGCCTCCTGAGGGGGAAAAGGGGATGTCGTGCCCTCTTCACGACTGTGTTGGTGTGTGTGGTTCATGATAGATCTTTATTAATGTGGACTCCGAGGAACTTGAAGCTCTCGACCCGCTCCGCTAAAGCCCCTGTTGAATGGGGGCGTGGTCAGCCATTCATTGCTTGT
Organism: Coregonus clupeaformis; assembly: GCF_020615455.1. Taxonomy (NCBI): domain Eukaryota; kingdom Metazoa; phylum Chordata; class Actinopteri; order Salmoniformes; family Salmonidae; genus Coregonus; species Coregonus clupeaformis. The sequence goes on along the minus strand of NC_059200.1, from coordinate 13,455,528 downwards.
AGTCCACGATCAGCTCCTTTGTCTTGCTGACATTGAGGGAGAGGCTGTTGTCCTGGCACCACACGGCCAGGTCTCTGACCTATAAACTGAGGGAGGTTGTTCTGAGAGAACATGGGTAATTTGGCATATAAATACAGATTTACGGCCATTGATTGAGAGAAAGGAAGGTGATAATTGCAAGAGTGAGCCCATAGGTTGAACAGCAAGCGTATGGGCCCCGTGTAGCTCAGTTGGTAGAGCATGGCGCTTGCAACGCCAGGGTTGTCGGTTCGATTCCCACGGGGGGCCAGTATGAAAAAAAAAGTATGAAAAAAAAATATATATATGCACTCACTAACTGTATGTCGCTCTGGATAAGCGCGTCTGCTAAATGACAAAAATTTAAATGTGTGGAATGTGCAATATTTTACCATGCTTATAGGCTGTAAGGTAAATAGATGAATGACATTCCACACATGGTTAACATTTACATTACATTTTACATTTTTGTCATTTAGCAGACGCTCTTATCCAGAGCGACTTACAGTTTTTTATATATATATATATTATTTTTTTTATACTGGCCCCCCATGGGAATCGAACCCACAACCCTGGCGTTGCAAACGCCATGCTCTATCAACTGAGCTACATCCCTGCCGGCCATTCCCTCCCCTACCCTGGACAACGCTGGGCCAATTGTGCGCCGCCCATGAGTTTCCCGGTCGCGGCCGGCTGCGACAGAGCCTGGATTCGAACCAGGATCTCTAGTGACACAGTTAGCACTGCAATGCAGTGCCTTAGACCACTGCGCCACTCAGGAGCTGTGGAAACAGGAAATAGGAGAAGAAACTGGCTGATGATGATACGTTTGGATTCATTCCCGTAGAACAGGAAACAAAGTGAATTATGTTATGCTTACTGGATGAAGTTAACGAGCATTCAGACCAGCCTTCCTGATTTGATATTTCGTAAACTACATTTCAATCGAGTAGAGGCTTATCTGAATGAACAACGAAAGGGAATGCAATATGACATTTTATGAAATAGTTTGGGGAATGGCCTCGTCTCCGAGGGAAGATCCTCTGAGCCAGATGATGTGATGGTAGGTAGCCCTATACGGGAACTTACCAGGGAGAAGGGACACGATGAAGCAACAATTGGATATAAAGATTGAAAAAACAATTGGATATAAAGATTGAAAACAATGATTAATTCGAAGAAGAAAAAAAGATGCATGCAAGACGAAAGTGATTAGTTATTCTGTGACATTATAGTGGAAAGTATTATGACATTTCAATAAAGCATGGCACACTAAGCGCCAGAATCAAACATTGGCTGATGTGTTTAGATGAAATGCTACGTGTGCTTGTATGTAGAACCCAACCATGCAGTGTGATTTGTATGATGAAATTTGATGATTGCTTTGGCCCAAAGAGTGTCTGGCCCAAAGAGTGTCTGGCCCAGAGAGTGTCTGGCCCAGAGAGTGTCTGGCCCAGAGAGTGTCTGGCCCAGAGAGTGTCTGGCCCAAAGAGTGTCTGGCCCAGAGAGTGTCTGGCCCAGAGAGTGTCTGGCCCAGAGAGTGTCTGGCCCAGAGAGTGTCTGGCCCAGAGAGTGTCTGGCCCAGAGAGTGACCCGTGTAACGTTGAGGTGAAAAATAACACCTTTATATTACTTGAGACAGGAGAGAAGTGAAGCAGAATTTAGATGAAGTGGAGGGATGAATAGAGAATGATGAAGAGCCGAGCGGAGTCGAGGAGGAGGAGGAGGGATGAATAGAGAATGATGACGAGCCGAGCGGGGTCGAGGAGGAGGAGGAGGGATGAATAGAGAATGATGAAGAGCAGAGCGGGGAGGAGGAGGAGGAGGGATGAATAGAGAATGATGAAGAGCAGAGCATGGAGGAGGAGGAGGAGGAGCGATGAATAGAGAATGATGAAGAGCAGAGCGGGGAGGAGGAGGAGGAGGAGGAGGGATGAATAGAGAATGATAAAGAGCAGAGCGGGGAGGAGGAGGAGGAGGGATGAATAGAGAATGATGAAGAGCAGAGCATGGAGGAGGAGGAGGAGGAGGAGGAGGAGGAGGAGGGATGAATAGAGAATGATAAAGAGCCGAGCGGGGCCGAGGAGGAGGCCTCTGGCACGCTGAAGAAGTGTGCTCTTCACGGTTGAATCCCGGTTTCAACTGTACCGGCCAGACGTATGGCGTCATGTGGGTGAGCGGTTTGCTGATGTCATCGTTGTGAACAGAGTGCCCCATGGTGGCAGTGGGGTTATGGTATGGGCAGGCATAAGCTACGGACAACACAATTCCATTTTATGGATGGCAATTTGAATGCACAGAGATACCGTGATGAGATCCTGAGGCCCATTGTCCTGCCATTTATCCACCTCCATCGCCACATGTTTCAGCAGGATAATGCACGGCCCCATGTCGCAAGGATCTGTACACAATTCCTGGAAGCTGAAAATATTACAGTTCTGTCATGGCCTGCATACTTACCAGACATGTCACCCATTGAGCATGTTTGGGATGCTCTGGATCGACGTGTACGACAGCGTGTTCCAGTTCCCGCCAATATCCAGCAACTTTGCCTAGTCATTGAAGAGGAGTGGGACAACATTCCACAGGCCACAATCAACAGCCTGATCAACTCTGTGCGACGGAGACCTCACACCGAACGAGGCAAATGGTGGTCACACAAGACACTGACTGGCTTTCTGACCAACTGATTCATATCTGTATTCCCAGTCATGTGAAATCCATAGTTTATGGCCTAATAAATGTATTTCAATTGACTGATTTCCTTCTATGAACTGTAACTCAGTAATATATAATTGTTGTTGTGTTTATATTTTTGTTCAGTGTGTATATATACAGTTAATCAACTGTCCAGAATTGCTTGAGATAACGTCCTCTTTTCAAGAAATATAGACTTAAAATTGACAAGGTATAATTGTCTCGACAACAACATATATACAAATGTAACTTTCTTAATCAAAAAGAAAATCAAGAGTTATATGTGGCTGTTCATCAAAGTTGGCTGGTTCATTTAATAATTGTCCTTTCTGGAAGAGTCCACTGGAGATTGGGCTCCTCCTCTCTGATAGGCCAGTCTCCTGCTCCCTGATAGGTGGCCTCATGTTTCCTGATAGGTCAGGACATCTGTCACAGTGATTCTCCCAGGAGAGAGATATTAAGGACATCACTCCAGGATACAGACAGGATAGTTGATATAGTGCACAATGCAGGACACAGGGTGCTGTTTGGGACCCTGGCATTGATGCTGCTGGCCATCCAACTTATGAATGGTAATACATTACACTGCTGACGTCACCTGTCATGTCCTGTCCTGGCTATATACACAACAACCCTGTCCTGTCCTGGCTATATACACAACAACCCTGTCCTGTCCTGGCTATATACACAACAACCCTGTCCTGTCCTGGCTATATACACAACAACCCTGTCCTGTCCTGGCTAAACACACAACAACCCTGTCCCGTCCTGGCTAAACACACAACAACCCTGTCCTGGCTAAACACACAACAACCCTGTCCTGGCTAAACACACAACAACCCTGTCCTGTCCTGGCTAAACACTCAACAACCCTGTCCTGTCCTGGCTAAACACACAACAACCCTGTCCTGGCTAAACACACAACAACCCTGTCCTGTCCTGGCTAAACACACAACAACCCTGTCCTGGCTAAACATACAACAACCCTGTCCTGTCCTGGCTATGCACACAACAACCCTGTCCTGTCCTGGCTAAACACACAACAACCCTGTCCTGTCCTGGCTAAACACTCAACAACCCTGTCCTGTCCTGGCTAAACACTCAACAACCCTGTCCTGTCCTGGCTAAACACTCAACAACCCTGTCCTGTCCTGGCTAAACACTCAACAACCCTGTCCTGTCCTGGCTAAACACACAACAACCCTGTCCTGGCTAAACACACAACAACCCTGTCCTGTCCTGGCTATGCACACAACAACCCTGTCCTGGCTAAACATACAAAAACCCTGTCCTGTCCTGGCTATGCACACAACAACCCTGTCCTGTCCTGGCTAAACACACAACAACCCTGTCCTGTCCTGGCTAAACACTCAACAACCCTGTCCTGTCCTGGCTAAACACTCAACAACCCTGTCCTGTCCTGGCTAAACACACAACAACCCTGTCCTGGCTAAACACACAACAACCCTGTCCTGTCCTGGCTATGCACACAACAACCCTGTCCTGGCTAAACACACAACAACCCTGTCATGTCCTGCCTAAACACACAACAACCCTGTCCTGGCTAAACACACAACAACCCTGTCCTGGCTAAACACACAACAACCCTCTCCTGTCCTGGCTATGCACACAACAACCCTGTCCTGTCCTGGCTATGCACACAACAACCCTGTCCTGTCCTGGCTATGCACACAACAACCCTGTCCTGTCCTGGCTAAACACACAACAACCCTGTCCTGGCTAAACACACAACAACCCTGTCCTGGCTAAACACACAACAACCCTGTCCTGGCTAAACACACAACGACCCTGTCCTGTCCTGGCTAAACACACAACAACCCTGTCCTGGCTAAACACACAACAACTCTGTCCTGGCTAAACACACAACAACCCTCTCCTGTCCTGGCTATGCACACAACAACCCTGTCCTGTCCTGGCTATGCACACACCAACCCTGTCCTGTCCTGGCTATGCACACAACAACCCTGTCCTGTCCTGGCTAAACACACAACAACCCTGTCCTGGCTAAACACACAACAACCCTGTCCTGTCCTGGCTAAACACACAACAATCCTGTCCTGGCTAAACACTCAACAACCCTGTCCTGTCCTGGCTAAACACTCAACAACCCTCTCCTGGCTAAACACACAACAACCCTGTCCTGGCTAAACACACAACAACCCTGTCCTGGCTAAACACACAACAACCCTGTCCTGTCCTGGCTAAACACACAACAACCCTGTCCTGGCTAAACATATAACAACCCTCTCCTGTCCTGGCTATGCACACAACAACCCTCTCCTGTCCTGGCTATGCACACAACAACCCTGTCCTGTCCTGGCTAAACACACAACAACCCTGTCCTGGCTAAACACACAACAACCCTGTCCTGGCTAAACATACAACAACCCTGTCCTGGCTAAACACACAACGACCCTGTCCTGTCCTGGCTAAACACACAACAACCTGTCCTGGCTAAACACACAACAACTCTGTCCTGGCTAAACACACAACAACCCTCTCCTGTCCTGGCTATGCACACAACAACCCTGTCCTGTCCTGGCTATGCACACAACAACCCTGTCCTGTCCTGGCTATGCACACAACAACCCTGTCCTGTCCTGGCTATGCACACAACAACCCTGTCCTGTCCTGGCTAAACACACAACAACCCTGTCCTGGCTAAACACACAACAACTCTGTCCTGGCTAAACACACAACAACCCTCTCCTGTCCTGGCTATGCACACAACAACCCTGTCCTGTCCTGGCTATGCACACACACAACCCTGTCCTGTCCTGGCTATGCACACAACAACCCTGTCCTGTCCTGGCTATGCACACAACAACCCTGTCCTGTCCTGGCTAAACACACAACAACCCTGTCCTGGCTAAACACACAACAACCCTGTCCTGTCCTGGCTAAACACACAACAACCCTGTCCTGGCTAAACACTCAACAACCCTGTCCTGTCCTGGCTAAACACTCAACAACCCTCTCCTCGCTAAACACACAACAACCCTGTCCTGGCTAAACACACAACAACCCTGTCCTGGCTAAACACACAACAACCCTGTCCTGTCCTGGCTAAACACACAACAACCCTGTCCTGTCCTGGCTAAACACACAACAACCCTGTCCTGGCTAAACACATAACAACCCTCTCCTGTCCTGGCTACGCACACAACAACCCTCTCCTGTCCTGGCTATGCACACAACAACCCTGTCCTGTCCTGGCTAAACACACAACAACCCTGTCCTGGCTAAACACACAACAACCCTGTCCTGGCTAAACACACAACAACCCTGTCCTGGCTAAACACACAACGACCCTGTCCTGTCCTGGCTAAACACACAACAACCTGTCCTGGCTAAACACACAACAACCCTGTCCTGTCCTGGTTAAACACACAACAACCCTGTCCTGGCTAAACACTCAACAACCCTGTCCTGTCCTGGCTAAACACACAACAACCCTGTCCTGTCCTGGCTATGCACACAACAACCCTGTCCTGTCCTGGCTATGCACACAACAACCCTGTCCTGTCCTGGCTAAACACACAACAACCCTGTCCTGGCTAAACACACAACAACCCTGTCCTGTCTTGGCTAAACACACAACAACCCTGTCCTGGCTAAACACACAACGATCCTGTCCTGTCCTGGCTAAACACACAACAACCTGTCCTGGCTAAACACACAACAACCCTGTCCTGGCTAAACACACAACAACCCTGTCCTGGCTAAACACACAACAACCCTGTCCTGACCTGGCTAAACACACAACAACCCTGTCCTGGCTAAACACTCAACAACCCTGTCCTGTCCTGGCTAAACACACAACAACCCTGTCCTGGCTAAACACACAACGACCCTGTCCTGTCCTGGCTAAACACACAACAACCTGTCCTGGCTAAACACTCAACAACCCTGTCCTGTCCTGGCTAAACACACAACAACCCTGTCCTGGCTAAACACACAACAACTCTGTCCTGTCCTGGTTAAACACACAACAACCCTGTCCTGGCTAAACACACAACAACCCTGTCCTGTCCTGGCTAAACACACAACAACCCTGTCCTGTCCTGACTAAACACACAACAACCCTGTCCTGGCTAAACACACAACAACACTGTCCTGTCCTGGCTAAACACACAACAACCCTGTCCTGTCCTGGCTAAACACACAAAAACCCTGTCCTGGCTAAACACTCAACAACCCTCTCCTTTCCTGGCTAAACACTCAACAACCCTGTCCTGGCTAAACACACAACAACCCTGTCCTGGCTAAACACACAACAACCCTGTCCTGTCCTGGCTAAACACACAACAACCATGTCCTGGTTAAGCACACAACAACCCTCTCCTGTCCTGGCTAAACACACAACAACCCTCTCCTGTCCTGGCTATGCACACAACAACCCTGTCCTGTCCTGGCTATGCAAACAACAACCCTGTCCTGTCCTGGCTATGCACACAACAACCCTGTCCTGTCCTGGCTAAACACACAACAACCCTGTCCTGGCTAAACACTCAACAACCCTGTCCTGTCCTGGCTAAACACACAACAACCCTGTCCTGGCTAAACACACAACAACCCTGTCCTGGCTAAACACACAACAACCCTGTCCTGGCTAAACACACAACAACCCTCTCCTGTCCTGGCTATGCACACAACAACCCTGTCCTGTCCTGGCTATGCACACAACAACCCTGTCCTGTCCTGGCTATGCACACAACAACCCTGTCCTGTCCTGGCTAAACACACAACAACCCTGTCCTGGCTAAACACACAACAACCCTGTCCTGTCCTGGCTAAACACACAACAACCCTGTCCTGGCTAAACACTCAACAACCCTGTCCTGTCCTGGCTAAACACTCAACAACCCTGTCCTGGCTAAACACACAACAACCCTGTCCTGGCTAAACACACAACAACCCTGTCCTGGCTAAAAACACAACAACCCTGTCCTGTCCTGGCTAAACACACAACAACCCTGTCCTGTCCTGGCTAAACACACAACCACCCTGTCCTTGCTAAACACACAACAACCATGTCCTGGCTAAACACACAACAACCCTCTCCTGTCCTGGCTATGCACACAACAACCCTGTCCTGTCCTGGCTATGCACACAACAACCCTGTCCTGTCCTGGCTATGCACACAACAACCCTGTCCTGGCTAAACACACAACGACCCTGTCCTGTCCTGGCTAAACACACAACAACCTGTCCTGGCTAAACACTCAACAACCCTGTCCTGTCCTGGCTAAACACACAACAACCCTGTCCTGGCTAAACACACAACAACTCTGTCCTGTCCTGGTTAAACACACAACAACCCTGTCCTGGCTAAACACACAACAACCCTGTCCTGTCCTGGCTAAACACACAACAACCCTGTCCTGTCCTGGCTAAACACACAACAACCCTGTCCTGGCTAAACACACAACAACACTGTCCTGTCCTGGCTAAACACACAACAACCCTGTCCTGTCCTGGCTAAACACACAAAAACCCTGTCCTGGCTAAACACTCAACAACCCTCTCTCTTTCCTGGCTAAACACTCAACAACCCTGTCCTGGCTAAACACACAACAACCCTGTCCTGGCTAAACACACAACAACCCTGTCCTGTCCTGGCTAAACACACAACAACCATGTCCTGGTTAAGCACACAACAACCCTCTCCTGTCCTGGCTAAACACACAACAACCCTCTCCTGTCCTGGCTATGCACACAACAACCCTGTCCTGTCCTGGCTATGCACACAACAACCCTGTCCTGTCCTGGCTAAACACACAACAACCCTGTCCTGGCTAAACACACAACAACACTGTCCTGTCCTGGCTAAACACACAACAACCCTGTCCTGTCCTGGCTAAACACACAAAAACCCTGTCCTGGCTAAACACTCAACAACCCTCTCCTTTCCTGGCTAAACACTCAACAACCCTGTCCTGGCTAAACACACAACAACCCTGTCCTGGCTAAACACACAACAACCCTGTCCTGTCCTGGCTAAACACACAACAACCATGTCCTGGTTAAGCACACAACAACCCTCTCCTGTCCTGGTTAAACACACAACAACCCTGTCCTGGCTATGCACACAACAACCCTGTCCTGTCCTGGCTAAACACACAACAACCCTGTCCTGGCTAAACACTCAACAACCCTGTCCTGTCCTGGCTAAACACACAACAACCCTGTCCTGGCTAAACACACAACAACCCTGTCCTGGCTAAACACACAACAACCCTGTCCTGGCTAAACACACAACAACCCTCTCCTGTCCTGGCTATGCACACAACAACCCTGTCCTGTCCTGGCTATGCACACAACAACCCTGTCCTGTCCTGGCTATGCACACAACAACCCTGTCCTGTCCTGGCTAAACACACAACAACCCTGTCCTGGCTAAACACACAACATCCCTGTCCTGTCCTGGCTAAACACACAACAACCCTGTCCTGGCTAAACACTCAACAACCCTGTCCTGTCCTGGCTAAACACTCAACAACCCTGTCCTGGCTAAACACACAACAACCCTGTCCTGGCTAAACACACAACAACCCTGTCCTGGCTAAAAACACAACAACCCTGTCCTGTCCTGGCTAAACACACAACAACCCTGTCCTGTCCTGGCTAAACACACAACCACCCTGTCCTTGCTAAACACACAACAACCATGTCCTGGCTAAACACACAACAACCCTCTCCTGTCCTGGCTATGCACACAACAACCCTGTCCTGTCCTGGCTATGCACACAACAACCCTGTCCTGTCCTGGCTATGCACACAACAACCCTGTCCTGGCTAAACACACAACAACCCTGTCCTGTCCTGGCTATGCACACAACAACCCTGTCCTGTCCTGGCTAAACACACAACAACCCTGTCCTGGCTAATCACACAACAACCCTGTCCTGTCCTGGCTAAACACACAACAACCCTGTCCTGTCCTGGCTAAACACACAACAACCCTGTCCTGTCCTGGCTATGCACACAACAACCCTGTCCTGTCCTGGCTAAACACACAACAACCCTGTCCTGGCTAAACACACAACAACCCTGTCCTGTCCTGGCTAAACACAAAACAACCCTGTCCTGGCTAAACACACAACAACCCTGTCCTGGCTAAACACACAACAACCCTGTCCTGGCTAAACACTCAACAACCCTGTCCTGGCTAAACACTCAACAACCCTGTCCTGGCTAAACACTCAACAACCCTGTCCTGACCTGGCTAAACACACAACAACCCTGTCCTGGCTAAACACTCAACAACCCTGTCCTGTCCTGGCTAAACACTCAACAACCCTCTCCTGTCCTGGCTAAACACTCAACAACCCTGTCCTGACCTGGCTAAACACACAACAACCCTGTCCTGGCTAAACACTCAACAACCCTGTCCTGTCCTGGCTAAACACTCAACAACCCTCTCCTGTCCTGGCTAAACACTCAACAACCCTGTCCTGGCTAAACACACAACAACCCTGAATTGAAAATAGGGGACACATGGTTTTCTGGAAACATCGGTAAAGAAAGGTGATAAAGTACATTGGTTGTCTGTATCAAGAAAACATTTTGACCTCTTTTGAAGAACTAAGGTCCAAGTATAATTTTCAGAAACAAGACATTTGGAGGTATCTCCAGCTTAGAGATTTGTATTTTTTAAGGTAGGACAGAATAACAACAGATTCCCAGTACATTCTGATATAAGTGTTAAGATAGAAATCCTATGCAAATTACCACATAACGCAGAGTTTATATACAGCCACCTTATGGGTGGATTTAATGGACCTTGTAAAGGCCTAAAGGCCTTATGGGTAAACGACTTGGAGAGGAGGAATGGAATGTAACAGTACAACAGATGCTCCTCCCTATGAGAGATGCCCGGTCCAAGCTGATTCATATAACAGAACAACAGATGCTCCTCCCTATGGGAGATGCCCGGTCCAAGCTGATTCATATAACAGAACAACAGATGCTCCTCCCTATGAGAGATGCCCGGTCCAAGCTGATTCATATAACAGAACAACAGATGCTCCTCCCTATGGGAGATGCCCGGTCCACGCTGATTCATATAACAGAACAACAGATGCTCCTCCCTATGGGAGATGCCCGGTCCAAGCTGATTCATATAACAGAACAACAGATGCTCCTCCCTATGAGAGATGCCCGGTCCAAGCTGATTCATATAACAGAACAACAGATGCTCCTCCCTATGAGAGATGCCCGGTCCAAGCTGATTCATATAACAGAACAACAGATGCTCCTCCCTATGGGAGATGCCCGGTCCAAGCTGATTCATATAACAGAACAACAGATGTTCCTCCCTATGGGAGATGCCCGGTCCAAGCTGATTCATATAACAGAACAACAGATGCTCCTCCCTATGAGAGATGCCCGGTCCAAGCTGATTCATATAACAGAACAACAGATGCTCCTCCCTATGAGAGATGCCCGGTCCAAGCTGATTCATATAACAGAACAACAGATGCTCCTCCCTATGAGAGATGCCCGGTCCAAGCTGATTCATATAACAGAACAACAGATGCTCCTCCCTATGAGAGATGCCCGGTCCACGCTGATTCAATTTAAAACTGTTCAATAGGATTTATTGGACTCCGCTGACGTTGAACAGAATGGGTTTGATATAATCCAACCTATGCTGCTGGAGATGTCAGTCAAGTACAGGTGACACGATCCGTATGTTCTGTAACTGTCCAAGCTCGCTTACCTTTTGGCAGAAGGTAATGGAAAAGATTGGGGATATTCTGGGTACCACAATACTTCAAAATCATGCTTTGCTATTACTGAATAACACTAAAGGATATCGATAGACTGAGAAGCTCATGTTTAAACTGGCTAAACGTTGCTCTAACCACAGCCAAAACAGTCATATTGAGACACTGGAGGGAGAAGGACCCTCCCTCATATAAGGAACCGTATATAGCCTTGGCAGAAACAGCTTCATACGAAAGATTGATTTATAAAATGAAATGTAAACTCCTTTTCTGACATCTGGAGCTGCTCTTCCTCCCGGGGAAGGACTGCCCGTTCCATGATCTCGCCATCACGGTTGACAACTCCGTTGTGTCCTCCTCCCAGAGTGCGAAGAGCCTTGGCGTGACCCTGGACAACACCCTGTCGTTCTCTGCTAACATCAAGGCGGTGACCCGATCCCGTAGGTTCATGCTCTACAACATTCGGAGAGTACGACCCTGCCTTACACAGGAAGCGGCACAGGTCCTATTCCAGGCACTTGTCATCTCCCGTCTGGATTACTGCAACTCGCTGTTGGCTGGGCTCCCTGCCTGTGCCATTAAACCCCTACAACTCATCCAGAATGCCGCAGCCCGTCTGGTGTTCAACCTTCCCAAGTTCTCTCACGTCATCCCGCTCCTCCGCACACTCCACTGGCATCCAGTTGAAGCTCGCATCTGCTACAAGACCATGGTGCTTGCCTACGGAGCTGTGAGGGGAACGGCACCTCCGTACCTTCAGGCTCTGATCAGTCCCTACACCCAAACGAGGGCATTGCGTTCATCCACCTCTGGCCTGCTGGCTCCCCTACCTCTGCGGAAGCACAGTTCCCGCTCAGCCCAGTCAAAACTGTTCGCTGCTCTGGCACCCCAATGGTGGAACAAGCTCCCTCACGACGCCAGGACAGCGGAGTAACTCACCACCTTCCGGAGACACTTGAAACCCCACCTCTTTAAGGAATACCTGGGATAGGATAAAGTAATCCTTCTACCCCCCCTTACCCCACCCCCCAAAAAATTTAAAAAAAAAAAATATATATATATTGTAAAGTGGTTATCCCACTGGCTATAAGGTGACTGCACCAATTTGTAAGTCGCTCTGGATAAGAGCGTCTGCTAAATGACGTAAATGAAAATGTAATGTAGAGTGTAGTAGTAATGTACTGTAGTAGTAATGTACTGTAGTCGTAATGTACTGTACTAGTAATGTACTGTAGTAGTAATGTACTGTAGTAGTAATGTGCTGTAGTCGTAATGTACTGTAGTCGTAATGTACTGTAGTAGTAATGTACTGTAGTAGTAATGTACTGTAGTAGTAATGTACTGTAGTAGTAATGTACTGTACATTTGACTTAACAAACGAGGATCGGATGTCGTCAACCTTCTTTTCAAAATGGTTGACGAAGTCATCCACAGAGAGGGAGGAGGGAGGGGGAGGAGGAGGATGATTCAGCAGGGAGGAGAAGGTGGCAAAGAGCTTTGCCCAACAACACCACCACTCTGGTCAAGAGGGCGCAGCAGCGTCTCTACTTCCTAAGGCGGATGAAGACATTGGGCATGCCACCCCAGGTCCTCTCCAAATACTACCACTGTACCCATCCAGAACATCCTGACCAGTTGCATCATGGCCTGGGAAGGGATTTGCTCCGTCCACGACCTCAAAGCCCTCCAGTGGGTGGTGAAGACAGCCCAGGACATCACTGGGACAATGCTCCCACCATCCAGGACATCACTGGGACAATGCTCCCACCATCCAGGACATCACTGGGACAATGCTCCCACCATCCAGGACATCACTGGGACAATGCTCCCACCATCCAGGACATCACTGGGACAATGCTCCCACCATCCAGGACATCACTGGGACAATGCTCCCACCATCCAGGACATCACTGGGACAATGCTCCCACCATCCAGGACATCACTGGGACAATGCTCCCACCATCCAGGACATCACTGGGACAATGCTCCCACCATCCAGGACATCACTGGGACAATGCTCCCACCATCCAGGACATCACTGGGACAATGCTCCCACCATCCAGGACATCACTGGGACAATGCTCCCACCATCCAGGACATCACTGGGACAATGCTCCCACCATCCAGGACATCACTGGGACAATGCTCCCACCATCCAGGACATCACTGGGACAATGCTCCCACCATCCAGGACATCACTGGGACAATGCTCCCACCATCCAGGACATCACTGGGACAATGCTCCCACCATCCAGGACATCACTGGGACAATGCTCCCACCATCCAGGACATCACTGGGACAATGCTCCCACCATCCAGTATATCACTGGGACAATGCTCCCACCATCCAGGACATCACTGGGACAATGCTCCCACCATCCAGGACATCACTGGGACAATGCTCCCACCATCCAGGACATCACTGGGACAATGCTCCCACCATCCAGGACATCACTGGGACAATGCTCCCACCATCCAGGACATCACTGGGACAATGCTCCCACCATCCAGGACATCACTGGGACAATGCTCCCACCATCCAGGACATCACTGGGACAATGCTCCCACCATCCAGGACATCACTGGGACAATGCTCCCACCATCCAGGACATCACTGGGACAATGCTCCCACCATCCAGGACATCACTGGGACAATGCTCCCACCATCCAGGACATCACTGGGACAATGCTCCCACCATCCAGGACATCACTGGGACAATGCTCCCACCATCCAGGACATCACTGGGACAATGCTCCCACCATCCAGGACATCACTGGGACAATGCTCCCACCATCCAGGACATCACTGGGACAATGCTCCCACCATCCAGGACATCACTGGGACAATGCTCCCACCATCCAGGACATCACTGGGACAATGCTCCCACCATCCAGGACATCACTGGGACAATGCTCCCACCATCCAGGACATCACTGGGACAATGCTCCCACCATCCAGGACATCACTGGGACAATGCTCCCACCATCCAGGACATCACTGGGACAATGCTCCCACCATCCAGGACATCACTGGGACAATGCTCCCACCATCCAGGACATCACTGGGACAATGCTCCCACCATCCAGGACATCACTGGGACAATGCTCCCACCATCCAGGACATCACTGGGACAATGCTCCCACCATCCAGGACATCACTGGGACAATGCTCCCACCATCCAGGACATCACTGGGACAATGCTCCCACCATCCAGGACATCACTGGGACAATGCTCCCACCATCCAGGACATCACTGGGACAATGCTCCCACCATCCAGGACATCACTGGGACAATGCTCCCACCATCCAGGACATCACTGGGACAATGCTCCCACCATCCAGGACATCACTGGGACAATGCTCCCACCATCCAGGACATCACTGGGACAATGCTCCCACCATCCAGGACATCACTGGGACAATGCTCCCACCATCCAGGACATCACTGGGACAATGCTCCCACCATCCAGGACATCACTGGGACAATGCTCCCACCATCCAGGACATCACTGGGACAATGCTCCCACCATCCAGGACATCACTGGGACAATGCTCCCACCATCCAGGACATCACTGGGACAATGCTCCCACCATCCAGGACATCACTGGGACAATGCTCCCACCATCCAGGACATCACTGGGACAATGCTCCCACCATCCAGGACATCACTGGGACAATGCTCCCACCATCCAGGACATCACTGGGACAATGCTCCCACCATCCAGGACATCACTGGGACAATGCTCCCACCATCCAGGACATCACTGGGACAATGCTCCCACCATCCAGGACATCACTGGGACAATGCTCCCACCATCCAGGACATCACTGGGACAATGCTCCCACCATCCAGGACATCACTGGGACAATGCTCCCACCATCCAGGACATCACTGGGACAATGCTCCCACCATCCAGGACATCACTGGGACAATGCTCCCACCATCCAGGACATCACTGGGACAATGCTCCCACCATCCAGGACATCACTGGGACAATGCTCCCACCATCCAGGACATCACTGGGACAATGCTCCCACCATCCAGGACATCACTGGGACAATGCTCCCACCATCCAGGACATCACTGGGACAATGCTCCCACCATCCAGGACATCACTGGGACAATGCTCCCACCATCCAGGACATCACTGGGACAATGCTCCCACCATCCAGGACATCACTGGGACAATGCTCCCACCATCCAGGACATCACTGGGACAATGCTCCCACCATCCAGGACATCACTGGGACAATGCTCCCACCATCCAGGACATCACTGGGACAATGCTCCCACCATCCAGGACATCACTGGGACAATGCTCCCACCATCCAGGACATCACTGGGACAATGCTCCCACCATCCAGGACATCACTGGGACAATGCTCCCACCATCCAGGACATCACTGGGACAATGCTCCCACCATCCAGGACATCACTGGGACAATGCTCCCACCATCCAGGACATCACTGGGACAATGCTCCCACCATCCAGGACATCACTGGGACAATGCTCCCACCATCCAGGACATCACTGGGACAATGCTCCCACCATCCAGGACATCACTGGGACAATGCTCCCACCATCCAGGACATCACTGGGACAATGCTCCCACCATCCAGGACATCACTGGGACAATGCTCCCACCATCCAGTATATCACTGGGACAATGCTCCCACCATCCAGTATATCACTGGGACAATGCTCCCACCATCCAGGACATCACTGGGACAATGCTCCCACCATCCAGGGATTCGAAATGGTCGGTGATGAAGCCCCCTCTATCCTGTGTGTTGTTCAGATGAAGCCCCCTCTATCCTGTGTGTTGTTCAGATGAAGCCCCCTCTATCCTGTGTGTTGTTCAGATGAAGCCCCCTCTATCCTGTGTGTTGTTCAGATGAAGCCCCCTCTATCCTGTGTGTTGTTCAGATGAAGCCCCTCTATCCTGTGTGTTGTTCAGATGAAGCCCCTCTATCCTGTGTGTTGTTCAGATGAAGCCCCCTCTATCCTGTGTGTGTTGTTCAGATGAAGCCCCTCTATCCTGTGTGTTGTTCAGATGAAGCCCCCTCTATCCTGTGTGTTGTTCAGATGAAGCCCCCTCTATCCTGTGTGTTGTTCAGATGAAGCCCCCTCTATCCTGTGTGTTGTTCAGATGAAGCCCCCTCTATCCTGTGTGTTGTTCAGATGAAGCCCCCTCTATCCTGTGTGTTGTTCAGATGAAGCCCCCTCTATCCTGTGTGTTGTTCAGATGAAGCCCCCTCTATCCTGTGTGTTGTTCAGATGAAGCCCCCTCTATCCTGTGTGTTGTTCAGATGAAGCCCCCTCTATCCTGTGTGTTGTTCAGATGAAGCCCCCTCTATCCTGTGTGTTGTTCAGATGAAGCCCCCTCTATCCTGTGTGTTGTTCAGATGAAGCCCCCTCTATCCTGTGTTACTGTGTTTTGTACCTCTTTTTCTTGCCCAATCAGCTCATGTCTTGAGATGTATTCCCGACTCCAGGAACTTAGGAATCGGAACCAGAATGGACTCCAGTATTTCTGGATATTAACAGTCTCATCCTTTTCCTCCTGTAGACTGAGGATCCGTCTGGCTGAGACAACATGGCTTCTGACAACACACAGCGCAGCTACTCCATCATCCCATGCTTCATCTTCATAGAGGTAAGACTGTCTGTCTGTCTCTGGTGTTACCTAATAACAGGTAGGACAGTGATCATAGAGGTCTCTGTGTGTGTGTGTGTGTGTGTGTGTGTGTGTGTGTGTGTGTGTGTGTGTGTGTGTGTGTGCTATTATAATTTTTCTAGCACATGTAGAGGGTTAAGTCGATTTAGGAACTCTCTCTCCCCACTCTCTCTCTCTCTTCATGTCTATTTGAGACAGTGTTTTCAGCCCCAGCTCCATATTTAATGAACAGTTCTGCCAAAGCCTTTTAATCACAGTGAACCATCTTGAGACGCTGTACATCAAAGCCTTTGCCTGGGAGAAGAATGACATGCTTAACATAGCACATTCACAATTCTGTCAATAATCTTCTCAATTCACTTCCTTATTTTTCCTCTCTCCATCTTTCTATATTCTTTCTTTCTTTCTTTCTTTCTTTCTTTCTTTCTTTCTTTCTTTCTTTCTTTCTTTCTTTCTTTCTTTCTTTCTTTCTTTCTTTCTTTCTTTCTTTCTTTCTTTCTCTCTCTCTCTCTCTCTCTCTCTCTCTCTCTCTCTCTCTCTCTCTCTCTCTCTCTCTCTCTCTCTCTCTCTCTCTCTCTCTCTCTCTCTCCCCTCTCTATCTCCTCCCTCCCTCCCCCTCTCTCTGTAGTCAGCCATCCTAGACTATAGTATTCTGTAGTCAGCCATCCTAGACTGTAGTATTCTATAGTCAGCCATCCTAGACTGTAGTATTCTATAGTCAGCCATCCTAGACTGTAGTATTCTGTAGTCAGCCACCCTAGACTGTAGTATTCTGTAGTCAGCCATCCTAGACTGTAGTATTCTGTAGTCAGCCACCCTAGACTGTAGTATTCTGTAGTCAGCCATCCTAGACTGTAGTATTCTGTAGTCAGCCATCCTAGACTGTAGTATTCTGTAGTCAGCCACCCTAGACTGTAGTATTCTGTAGTCAGCCACCCTAGACTGTAGTATTCTGTAGTCAGCCATTCTAGACTGTAGTATTCTGTAGTCAGCCACCCTAGACTGTAGTATTCTGTAGTCAGCCATCCTCGACTGTAGTATTCTGTAGTCAGCCATCCTCGACTGTAGTATTCTGTAGTCAGCCACCCTAGACTGTATTATTCTGTAGTCAGCCATTCTAGACTGTAGTATTCTGTAGTCAGCCATCCTAGACTGTAGTGTTCTGTAGTCAGCCATCCTAGACTGTAGTATTCTGTAGTCAGCCATCCTAGACTGTATTATTCTGTAGTCAGCCATTCTAGACTGTAGTATTCTGTAGTCAGCCACCCTAGACTGTAGTATTCTGTAGTCAGCCATCCTAGACTGTAGTATTCTATAGTCAGCCATCCTAGACTGTAGTATTCTGTAGTCAGCCATCCTAGACTGTATTATTCTCTAGTCAGCCATTCTAGACTGTAGTATTCTGTAGTCAGCCACCCTAGACTGTAGTATTCTGTAGTCAGCCATCCTAGACTGTAGTATTCTGTAGTCAGCCATCCTAGACTGTAGTATTCTGTAGTCAGCCATCCTAGACTGTAGTATTCTGTAGTCAGCCATCCTAGACTGTATTATTCTGTAGTCAGCCATTCTAGACTGTAGTATTCTGTAGTCAGCCACCCTAGACTGTAGTATTCTGTAGTCAGCCACCCTAGACTGTAGTATTCTGTAGTCAGCCACCCTAGACTGTAGTATTCTGTAGTCAGCCACCCTAGACTGTAGTATTCTGTAGTCAGCCATCCTAGACTGTAGTATTCTGTAGTCAGCCATCCTAGACTGTAGTATTCTGTAGTCAGCCATCCTAGACTGTAGTATTCTGTAGTCAGCCACCCTAGACTGTAGTATTCTGTAGTCAGCCATCCTAGACTGTAGTATTCTGTAGTCAGCCATGCTTGTTTCTCTGCTTCAATGTTAATTTTAGCTGTTATGATTTGACTAGTGAAACTGTGTATGTTTAAACACTGACCCCTGCTGGCAGAGAGAGGACCTGGTGAAACTGTATATGGTTAAACACTGACCCCTGCTGGTAGAGAGAGGAGCTGCATCTGATAAGAAGCTGCTTAACTTAGGGATACTCAAATCTGGACCTGGATTCCAGTTAAACTTTTTACCTAGTAGTTAATTGCACTCACCTGTTTCTCCAGGTCTAAATCAGTCCCTGACAAAAGGGCAAGAATTTAAATCAGCAGTGAAAATAAACTCAAGGTTCAGATTTGAGTGTCCCCAGCTCATAGAGTATGATATGACTACAGCTTTAACCAGTAACAGAAAATTAACATACCAAAACCATTTGCCTAATGATGAATTATTTCAAGATGTTATGATTATTTCTGTAATTAAATCGGAAATTATGGCGTGTCAGATTGGACCACAGGAGGCAGCTGAGGGAAGAACGGCTCATAATAATGGCCGGAACCGAGCAAATGGAATGGCATCAAACTCCTGGAAACCATGTGTTTTGATGTATTTGATACCGTTCCACTAATTTCGCTCCAGTGATTACCATGAGCTCGTTCTCCCCAATTAAGGTGCCACCAACCTCCTGTGGATTGGACCATTGACCAGCAGGCTTTGATTGTGTGCTATGCAAAAGTTCTCAATTGTAAAGATATCTTAATAGAAAATTATTCAAGTAAAAGTGAAAGTCACCCAGTAAAATACTTATTGAGTAAAAGTAAAAACGAAAATGTACTTACAAAAAGTACTCAATTGTCATACTTCAGTAAAAGTAAATGCTATTAATCAAATTCCGGTTATTAGGCAAACCAGACGGACAGGGGCACACTCCCACACTGACATTATTTACAAACGCAGTATTTGTGTTTTAGTGAGTTAGCCAGATCAGAGGCAGTAGGGATGACAACGCGTTATATTGATAGGTGTGTGAATTGGACCATTTTGCTGTCCTGCCTGAGCATTTGAAATGTAACTTTGAGCATTTGAAATGTAACTTAGTACTTTTGGTTGTCAGGGAACATGTATGGGAGTAAAAAGTACATATTTTCTTTAAGGATGTAGTGAAGTAAATACTACCCCAAAAATCAACTGTAGTACTTCAAATTATTTTTACTGAAGTACTTTACACCACTGGGCTATGATCAAATGGCCCCATGGGCCCTGGCCATACGAAGTGCACTGTGTAGGGAATAGGGCTTCCCTAAAATGGTTTTGCTCCGAACCAGATTAGTGCCGTGGGGACTAATGTTAACAAAACAAGCACTGGTGACAAACCATTTTAGAACATTTGCAGCACGCTGGTTTTCACAGCATTTCTTTGTTATTTTGAGAAGGGCTAAAGCTGCAGGGGTGAAATGGTCTACAGTGTTGGCCATATCAATATTTTAAATATTTGACTGTGCAGGCTAGCATGAGGGACAAGAAGTAGGTAGCCACAATGAGATTATTTTTCAGAAAAGTCAGCTAACCATGTAAGCTACCTAGGTACAATATAACTAGCTAGCTAAATCAAATCAAATCAAATCAATTTTATTGGTCACATGCGCCGAATACAAGAGGTGCAGACATTACAGTGAAATGCTTACTTACAGCCCTTAACCAACAGTGCATTTATTTTAAACAAAAAAAGTAAGAATAAAACAACAACAAAAAAAGTGTTGAGAAAAAAAGAGCAGAAGTAAAATAAAGTGACAGTAGGGAGGCTATATATACAGGGGGGTACCGGTGCAGAGTCAATGTGCGGGGGCACCGGCTAGTTGAGGTAGTTGAGGTAATATGTACATGTGGGTAGAGTTAAAGTGACTATGCATAAATACTTAACAGAGTAGCAGCAGCGTAAAAGAGGGGTGGGGGGGTGGGCAATGCAAATAGTCCGGGTAGCCATTTGATTAGATATTCAGGATTCTTATGGCTTGGGGGTAGAAGCTGATAAGAAGCCTCTTGGACCTAGACTTGGTGCTCCGGTACCGCTTGCCGTGAGGTAGCAGAGAGAACAGTCTATGACTAGGGTGGCTGGAGTCTTTGACAATTTTTAGGACCTTCCTCTGACACCGCCTGGTATAGAGGTCCTGGATGGCAGGAAGCTTGGCCCCAGTGATGAACTGGGCCGTACGCACTACCCTCTGTAGTGCCTTGCGGTCAGAGGCCGTGCAGTTGCCATACCAGGCAGTGATCCAACTAGTCAGGATGCTCTTGATGGTGCAGCTGTAGAACCTTTTGAGGATCTGAGGACCCATGCCAAATATTTTCAGTCTCCTTAGGGGGAATAGGCTTTGTCGTGCCCTCTTCACGACTGTCTTGGTGTGCTTGGACCATGTTAGTTGGTTGGTGATGTGGACACCAAGGAACTTCTTGACAGATGCCAGTAATGACATCATAATGTAGGCTTCTGTCTGCGTTGGTGATGCCATGCCATGCCATATGATGAGCTGACAATCCAATAAAACAGATTGGAGATCTTACAACCAGACAAAAAATTCATGTTGATTTGAGAATACAACACAGAAACACAGACACATTATTGCAGGGCTGTGATCTGTAATGAATCAAGATTGGCACTAGTTCAAAATGTACAAATAAGCTAACTGGTATGTAAAGATTAGACATCTTAGTCTAAACAACACTAGATCACTGAGTAGTAACCAGTAGGTTATTATTACTAAAGCGTCATTTCAGGTGAACAATAAAAAAAAATAAATCCAACCTTGCTCTACTGATCTACTGGCTGACCATCTTCTATCCCAGCCCAGGGATACACAACGTGTAAACCTATTACAATTGGACCAGGCTGGAGGTCTGCTGGGCGTGCAGGGTTCTGTTCCAGCCCAGAAATCGCACACGCTTTAAGTTTGAAAAGTTGAATCTGGTGTGTTATTGCTGGGCTGAAACAGAACCCTGCACGCCCAGCAGACCTCCAGCCTGGTCCAATTGTAATAGGTTTACACGTTGTGTGCGATGTTTACGTGTATTTTTTTTATACAACATTTGCTAACATAGGTAGGCCAACACTTATAACCCATGGCATAAAGGATATACCCAGAGTCTCTCGGGAGATTCATTGGGACCCGTCTCTTAATCTGCAAACAGGCTTTCACAGCTTTCCATATCTGAGGAAAGAAAACATCACCAAGAAACAGGCTTCATTATACTCAAATTAGACAGCACTGAATATTATGTTGCTATTATCTCTCTGTCCTCAAATGTTCCCCTCTAGGGACCGGAACTGGAGAATCTTTTCATAATGTCCTCCCACAAAATGACCTGCCCTGTCCAGTAGCCCTGTCCAGTAGCCCTGTCCTGTAGCCCTGTCCAGTAGCCCTGTCCAGTAGCCCTGTCCAGTAGCCCTGTCCTGTAGCCCTGTCCAGTAGCCCTGTCCAGTAGCCCTGTCCAGTAGCCCTGTCCTGTAGCCCTGTCCTGTAGCCCTGTCCTGTAGCCCTGTCCAGTAGCCCTGTCCTGTAGCCCTGTCCTGTAGCCCTGTCCAGTAGCCCTGTCCTGTAGCCCTGTCCAGTAGCCCTGTCCAGTAGCCCTGTCCTGTAGCCCTGTCCAGTAGCCCTGTCCAGTAGCCCTGTCCAGTAGCCCTGTCCAGTAGCCCTGTCCAGTAGCCCTGTCCTGTAGCCCTGTCCAGTAGCCCTATCCTGTAGCCCTGTCCAGTAGCCCTACCCTGTAGCCCTACCCTGTAGCCCTGTCCAGTAGCCCTGTCCTGTAGCCCTGTCCTGTAGCCCTGTCCAGTAGCCCTGTCCAGTAGCCCTGTCCAGTAGCCCTGTCCAGTAGCCCTGTCCAGTAGCCCTGTCCTGTAGCCCTGTCCAGTAGCCCTGTCCAGTAGCCCTGTCCAGTAGCCCTGTCCAGTAGCCCTGTCCTGTAGCCCTGTCCAGTAGCCCTGTCCAGTAGCCCTGTCCTGTAGCCCTGTCCAGTAGCCCTGTCCAGTAGCCCTGTCCAGTAGCCCTGTCCTGTAGCCCTGTCCTGTAGCCCTGTCCAGTAGCCCTGTCCAGTAGCCCTGTCCAGTAGCCCTGTCCAGTAGCCCTGTCCTGTAGCCCTGTCCAGTAGCCCTGTCCTGTAGCCCTGTCCAGTAGCCCTGTCCTGTAGCCCTACCCTGTAGCCCTACCCTGTAGCCCTGTCCTGTAGCCCTGTCCTGTAGCCCTGTCCAGTAGCCCTGTCCAGTAGCCCTGTCCTGTAGCCCTGTCCAGTAGCCCTGTCCAGTAGCCCTGTCCTGTAGCCCTGTCCAGTAGCCCTGTCCTGTAGCCCTGTCCAGTAGCCCTGTCCAGTAGCCCTGTCCTGTAGCCCTGTCCAGTAGCCCTGTCCTGTAGCCCTGTCCAGTAGCCCTGTCCAGTAGCCCTGTCCTGTAGCCCTGTCCTGTAGCCCTGTCCAGTAGCCCTGTCCAGTAGCCCTGTCCAGTAGCCCTGTCCAGTAGCCCTGTCCTGTAGCCCTGTCCAGTAGCCCTGTCCTGTAGCCCTGTCCAGTAGCCCTGTCCTGTAGCCCTACCCTGTAGCCCTACCCTGTAGCCCTGTCCTGTAGCCCTGTCCTGTAGCCCTGTCCTGTAGCCCTGTCCAGTAGCCCTGTCCAGTAGCCCTGTCCTGTAGCCCTGTCCAGTAGCCCTGTCCAGTAGCCCTGTCCTGTAGCCCTGTCCAGTAGCCCTGTCCTGTAGCCCTGTCCAGTAGCCCTGTCCAGTAGCCCTGTCCTGTAGCCCTGTCCAGTAGCCCTGTCCTGTAGCCCTGTCCAGTAGCCCTGTCCTGTAGCCCTGTCCTGTAGCCCTGTCCTGTAGCCCTGTCCTGTAGCCCTGTCCAGTAGCCCTGTCCAGTAGCCCTGTCCAGTAGCCCTGTCCTGTAGCCCTGTCCAGTAGCCCTGTCCAGTAGCCCTGTCCAGTAGCCCTGTCCAGTAGCCCTGTCCAGTAGCCCTGTCCTGTAGCCCTGTCCTGTAGCCCTGTCCAGTAGCCCTGTCCAGTAGCCCTGTCCAGTAGCCCTGTCCAGTAGCCCTGTCCAGTAGCCCTGTCCTGTAGCCCTGTCCTGTAGCCCTGTCCAGTAGCCCTGTCCAGTAGCCCTGTCCTGTAGCCCTGTCCTGTAGCCCTGTCCTGTAGCCCTGTCCAGTAGCCCTGTCCTGTAGCCCTGTCCAGTAGCCCTGTCCTGTAGCCCTGTCCAGTAGCCCTGTCCAGTAGCCCTGTCCAGTAGCCCTGTCCAGTAGCCCTGTCCTGTAGCCCTGTCCAGTAGCCCTGTCCTGTAGCCCTGTCCAGTAGCCCTGTCCAGTAGCCCTGTCCAGTAGCCCTGTCCAGTAGCCCTGTCCTGTAGCCCTGTCCAGTAGCCCTGTCCAGTAGCCCTGTCCTGTAGCCCTGTCCAGTAGCCCTGTCCAGTAGCCCTGTCCAGTAGCCCTGTCCAGTAGCCCTGTCCTGTAGCCCTGTCCAGTAGCCCTGTCCTGTAGCCCTGTCCTGTAGCCCTGTCCAGTAGCCCTGTCCTGTAGCCCTGTCCGCCCTGTCCAGTAGCCCTGTCCAGTAGCCCTGTCCAGTAGCCCTGTCCTGTAGCCCTGTCCAGTAGCCCTGTCCTGTAGCCCTGTCCTGTAGCCCTGTCCAGTAGCCCTGTCCTGTAGCCCTGTCCTGTAGCCCTGTCCTGTAGCCCTGTCCAGTAGCCCTGTCCTGTAGCCCTGTCCTGTAGCCCTGTCCTGTAGCCCTGTCCAGTAGCCCTGTCCTGTAGCCCTGTCCTGTAGCCCTGTCCAGTAGCCTGCACTCTCCCTTTACTGACAGCTGGAGCTGCAATTTCACACTCTTCCATGGCTGTTATCTACAGATGCATTTGGAGACTGTCTTTTAATTTACAATGATTACATCAAGATAGCTAGCTAATAGGAAGTTTGCTAGCTGATGACATTTAATTAACTTAGCTAAACAGTGTGTAAAGTTAGCTAGCTAGCAGCTCAGTTGAGTTAGCCTACAAAGTGGCCTACTGCGTCTGTCTTTTGGGTCCTTTCAAATCAAAATAATCTTCACAGTGTTTTGGGTGGGAGCAAAGCGCATCCAGCAGCCATGTGGACGAATGGAGACAAGGAAGACAAGTGTGTTTGTCACCAGAGCGGTTTAGAACGAGTTGTGCCGTTGGACATTACCAGCGTAATCCACTTTTACATTTCAATAAATATAAATCACAGACTGTCGGCCACACTTGAAACTAGCAACAACTATCCGGACGGAAAACAAGGTATGACAACGACGTGATTTTGTAGGTCAATGCAAGTCAATGCAAGTCGATGCAAGTCGATGCAAGTCGATGCAGGTCGATGCAAGTCAATGCAAGCCAATGCAAAATGCCCATTACACTTCTGTAGCAGTCATTGGTCCAATCCCGAATGGACCCCTAGATCCCCTAGATCCCCTAGATCCCCTAGATCCTACACCTTATGCACTTGTGGAGATCTGAGTGGGTTTGATTAATATAAGCAATATGTTGACACTTTCACCCAGCCTATCAGAGGGTCCGTTGGGGATTGGGCCCTAGCCTATCAGAGGGTCCGTTGGGGATTGGGCCCCAGCCTATCAGAGGGTCCATTGGGGATTGGGCCCTGGACTGAGGAACTTTTTCGGTGGTCATCAAGACCCTCTTCACATCACCTTGGTCCTGGATGTTAGCGACTAACGACCTTGTGGAATAGAGGTGTAACTTGGAAATGAGATTGAATTTAATCTAGCTGGTCGTACAGCGGGATTCAGATGGGCTGTAATTCATGTCCAGGGCTGCATCTGAAATGGCATGCTATCAGGGGTACTGTAATTAATGTCTAGGGCTCCATCTGAAATGGCATGCTATCAGGGGTACTGTAATTAATGTCTAGGGCTCCATCTGAAATGGCATGCTATCAGGAGTACTGTAATTAATGTCTAGGGCTCCATCTGAAATGGCATGCTATCAGGGGTACTGTAATTAATGTCTAGGGCTCCATCTGAAATGGCATGCTATCAGGGGTACTGTAATTAATGTCTAGGGCTGCATCTGAAATGGCATGCTATCAGGAGTACTGTAATTAATGTCTAGGGCTCCATCTGAAATGGCATGCTATCAGGGGTACTGTAATTAATGTCTAGGGCTCCATCTGAAATGGCATGCTATCAGGAGTACTGTAATTAATGTCTAGGGCTCCATCTGAAATGGCATGCTATCAGGGGTACTGTAATTAATGTCTAGGGCTGCATCTGAAATGGCATGCTATCAGGAGTACTGTAATTAATGTCTAGGGCTCCATCTGAAATGGCATGCTATCAGGAGTACTGTAATTAATGTCTAGGGCTCCATCTGAAATGGCATGCTATCAGGGGTACTGTAATTAATGTCTAGGGCTGCATCTGAAATGGCATGCTATCAGGAGTACTGTAATTAATGTCTAGGGCTCCATCTGAAATGGCATGCTATCAGGAGTACTGTAATTAATGTCTAGGGCTCCATCTGAAATGGCATGCTATCAGGGGTACTGTAATTAATGTCTAGGGCTCCATCTGAAATGGCACGCTATCAGGGGTACTGTAATTAATGTCTAGGGCTCCATCTGAAATGGCATGCTATCAGGGGTACTGTAATTAATGTCTAGGGCTCCATCTGAAATGGCATGCTATCAGGAGTACTGTAATTAATGTCTAGGGCTGCATCTGAAATGGCATGCTATCAGGGGTACTGTAATTAATGTCTAGGGCTGCATCTGAAATGGCACGCTATCAGGAGTACTGTAATTAATGTCTAGGGCTGCATCTGAAATGGCATGCTATCAGGGGTACTGTAATTAATGTCTAGGGCTCCATCTGAAATGGCATGCTATCAGGAGTACTGTAATTAATGTCTAGGGCTCCATCTGAAATGGCATGCTATCAGGGGTACTGTAATTAATGTCTAGGGCTCCATCTGAAATGGCATGCTATCAGGGGTACTGTAATTAATGTCTAGGGCTCCATCTGAAATGGCATGCTATCAGGAGTACTGTAATTAATGTCTAGGGCTGCATCTGAAATGGCATGCTATCAGGGGTACTGTAATTAATGTCTAGGGCTCCATCTGAAATGGCATGCTATCAGGAGTACTGTAATTAATGTCTAGGGCTGCATCTGAAATGGCATGCTATCAGGGGTACTGTAATTAATGTCTAGGGCTCCATCTGAAATGGCATGCTATCAGGAGTACTGTAATTAATGTCTAGGGCTCCATCTGAAATGGCATGCTATCAGGGGTACTGTAATTAATGTCTAGGGCTCCATCTGAAATGGCATGCTATCAGGAGTACTGTAATTAATGTCTAGGGCTCCATCTGAAATGGCATGCTATCAGGGGTACTGTAATTAATGTCTAGGGCTCCATCTGAAATGGCATGCTATCAGGAGTACTGTAATTAATGTCTAGGGCTCCATCTGAAATGGCATGCTATCAGGAGTACTGTAATTAATGTCTAGGGCTCCATCTGAAATGGCATGCTATCAGGGGTACTGTAATTAATGTCTAGGGCTGCATCTGAAATGGCATGCTATCAGGGTACTGTAATTAATGTCTAGGGCTCCATCTGAAATGGCACGCTATCAGGGGTACTGTAATTAATGTCTAGGGCTCCATCTGAAATGGCATGCTATCAGGAGTACTGTAATTAATGTCTAGGGCTCCATCTGAAATGGCATGCTATCAGGAGTACTGTAATTAATGTCTAGGGCTCCATCTGAAATGGCATGCTATCAGGAGTACTGTAATTAATGTCTAGGGCTCCATCTGAAATGGCATGCTATCAGGGGTACTGTAATTAATGTCTAGGGCTGCATCTGAAATGGCATGCTATCAGGGGTACTGTAATTAATGTCTAGGGCTCCATCTGAAATGGCACGCTATCAGGGGTACTGTAATTAATGTCTAGGGCTCCATCTGAAATGGCATGCTATCAGGGGTACTGTAATTAATGTCTAGGGCTCCATCTGAAATGGCACGCTATCAGGGGTACTGTAATTAATGTCTAGGGCTCCATCTGAAATGGCATGCTATCAGGGGTACTGTAATTAATGTCTAGGGCTGCATCTGAAATGGCATGCTATCAGGGGTACTGTAATTAATGTCTAGGGCTCCATCTGAAATGGCACGCTATCAGGGGTACTGTAATTAATGTCTAGGGCTCCATCTGAAATGGCATGCTATCAGGGGTACTGTAATTAATGTCTAGGGCTCCATCTGAAATGGCATGCTATCAGGAGTACTGTAATTAATGTCTAGGGCTCCATCTGAAATGGCATGCTATCAGGGGTACTGTAATTAATGTCTAGGGCTCCATCTGAAATGGCATGCTATCAGGGGTACTGTAATTAATGTCTAGGGCTCCATCTGAAATGGCATGCTATCAGGGGTACTGTAATTAATGTCTAGGGCTCCATCTGAAATGGCATGCTATCAGGGGTACTGTAATTAATGTCTAGGGCTCCATCTGAAATGGCATGCTATCAGGGGTACTGTAATTAATGTCTAGGGCTCCATCTGAAATGGCACGCTATCAGGAGTACTGTAATTAATGTCTAGGGCTCCATCTGAAATGGCATGCTATCAGGGGTACTGTAATTAATGTCTAGGGCTCCATCTGAAATGGCATGCTATCAGGGGTACTGTAATTAATGTCTAGGGCTCCATCTGAAATGGCATGCTATCAGGGGTACTGTAATTAATGTCTAGGGCTCCATCTGAAATGGCATGCTATCAGGGGTACTGTAATTAATGTCTAGGGCTCCATCTGAAATGGCATGCTATCAGGAGTACTGTAATTAATGTCTAGGGCTCCATCTGAAATGGCATGCTATCAGGGGTACTGTAATTAATGTCTAGGGCTCCATCTGAAATGGCATGCTATCAGGAGTACTGTAATTAATGTCTAGGGCTGCATCTGAAATGGCACGCTATCAGGAGTACTGTAATTAATGTCTAGGGCTCCATCTGAAATGGCATGCTATCAGGAGTACTGTAATTAATGTCTAGGGCTCCATCTGAAATGGCACGCTATCAGGAGTACTGTAATTAATGTCTAGGGCTGCATCTGAAATGGCATGCTATCAGGGGTACTGTAATTAATGTCTAGGGCTCCATCTGAAATGGCATGCTATCAGGGGTACTGTAATTAATGTCTAGGGCTGCATCTGAAATGGCATGCTATCAGGGGTACTGTAATTAATGTCTAGGGCTGCATCTGAAATGGCATGCTATCAGGGGTACTGTAATTAATGTCTAGGGCTGCATCTGAAATGGCATGCTATCAGGGGTACTGTAATTAATGTCTAGGGCTGCATCTGAAATGGCATGCTATCAGGGGTACTGTAATTAATGTCTAGGGCTCCATCTGAAATGGCATGCTATCAGGAGTACTGTAATTAATGTCTAGGGCTCCATCTGAAATGGCATGCTATCAGGAGTACTGTAATTAATGTCTAGGGCTGCATCTGAAATGGCATGCTATCAGGGGTACTGTAATTCATGTCCAGGGCTCCATCTGAAATGGCATGCTATCAGGGGTACTGTAATTAATGTCTAGGGCTCCATCTGAAATGGCACGCTATCAGGGGTACTGTAATTAATGTCTAGGGCTCCATCTGAAATGGCATGCTATCAGGGGTACTGTAATTAATGTCTAGGGCTCCATCTGAAATGGCACGCTATCAGGGGTACTGTAATTAATGTCTAGGGCTCCATCTGAAATGGCATGCTATCAGGGGTACTGTAATTAATGTCTAGGGCTCCATCTGAAATGGCATGCTATCAGGGGTACTGTAATTAATGTCTAGGGCTGCATCTGAAATGGCATGCTATCAGGAGTACTGTAATTAATGTCTAGGGCTCCATCTGAAATGGCATGCTATCAGGGGTACTGTAATTAATGTCTAGGGCTCCATCTGAAATGGCATGCTATCAGGAGTACTGTAATTAATGTCTAGGGCTCCATCTGAAATGGCATGCTATCAGGGGTACTGTAATTAATGTCTAGGGCTCCATCTGAAATGGCACGCTATCAGGAGTACTGTAATTAATGTCTAGGGCTCCATCTGAAATGGCATGCTATCAGGGGTACTGTAATTAATGTCTAGGGCTCCATCTGAAATGGCATGCTATCAGGGGTACTGTAATTAATGTCTAGGGCTCCATCTGAAATGGCATGCTATCAGGGGTACTGTAATTAATGTCTAGGGCTCCATCTGAAATGGCATGCTATCAGGGGTACTGTAATTAATGTCTAGGGCTCCATCTGAAATGGCATGCTATCAGGAGTACTGTAATTAATGTCTAGGGCTCCATCTGAAATGGCATGCTATCAGGGGTACTGTAATTAATGTCTAGGGCTCCATCTGAAATGGCATGCTATCAGGAGTACTGTAATTAATGTCTAGGGCTGCATCTGAAATGGCACGCTATCAGGAGTACTGTAATTAATGTCTAGGGCTCCATCTGAAATGGCATGCTATCAGGAGTACTGTAATTAATGTCTAGGGCTCCATCTGAAATGGCACGCTATCAGGAGTACTGTAATTAATGTCTAGGGCTGCATCTGAAATGGCATGCTATCAGGGGTACTGTAATTAATGTCTAGGGCTCCATCTGAAATGGCATGCTATCAGGGGTACTGTAATTAATGTCTAGGGCTGCATCTGAAATGGCATGCTATCAGGGGTACTGTAATTAATGTCTAGGGCTGCATCTGAAATGGCATGCTATCAGGGGTACTGTAATTAATGTCTAGGGCTGCATCTGAAATGGCATGCTATCAGGGGTACTGTAATTAATGTCTAGGGCTGCATCTGAAATGGCATGCTATCAGGGGTACTGTAATTCATGTCCAGGGCTCCATCTGAAATGGCATGCTATCAGGGGTACTGTAATTAATGTCTAGGGCTCCATCTGAAATGGCACGCTATCAGGGGTACTGTAATTAATGTCTAGGGCTCCATCTGAAATGGCATGCTATCAGGGGTACTGTAATTAATGTCTAGGGCTCCATCTGAAATGGCACGCTATCAGGGGTACTGTAATTAATGTCTAGGGCTCCATCTGAAATGGCATGCTATCAGGGGTACTGTAATTAATGTCTAGGGCTCCATCTGAAATGGCATGCTATCAGGGGTACTGTAATTAATGTCTAGGGCTGCATCTGAAATGGCATGCTATCAGGAGTACTGTAATTAATGTCTAGGGCTCCATCTGAAATGGCATGCTATCAGGGGTACTGTAATTAATGTCTAGGGCTCCATCTGAAATGGCATGCTATCAGGAGTACTGTAATTAATGTCTAGGGCTCCATCTGAAATGGCATGCTATCAGGGGTACTGTAATTAATGTCTAGGGCTGCATCTGAAATGGCATGCTATCAGGGGTACTGTAATTAATGTCTAGGGCTCCATCTGAAATGGCACGCTATCAGGAGTACTGTAATTAATGTCTAGGGCTCCATCTGAAATGGCATGCTATCAGGGGTACTGTAATTAATGTCTAGGGCTCCATCTGAAATGGCATGCTATCAGGAGTACTGTAATTAATGTCTAGGGCTCCATCTGAAATGGCATGCTATCAGGGTACTGTAATTAATGTCTAGGGCTGCATCTGAAATGGCATGCTATCAGGAGTACTGTAATTAATGTCTAGGGCTCCATCTGAAATGGCATGCTATCAGGAGTACTGTAATTAATGTCTAGGGCTCCATCTGAAATGGCATGCTATCAGGGGTACTGTAATTAATGTCTAGGGCTCCATCTGAAATGGCATGCTATCAGGGGTACTGTAATTAATGTCTAGGGCTCCATCTGAAATGGCATGCTATCAGGGGTACTGTAATTAATGTCTAGGGCTCCATCTGAAATGGCATGCTATCAGGAGTACTGTAATTAATGTCTAGGGCTGCATCTGAAATGGCATGCTATCAGGGGTACTGTAATTAATGTCTAGGGCTCCATCTGAAATGGCATGCTATCAGGGGTACTGTAATTAATGTCTAGGGCTGCATCTGAAATGGCATGCTATCAGGGGTACTGTAATTAATGTCTAGGGCTCCATCTGAAATGGCATGCTATCAGGAGTACTGTAATTAATGTCTAGGGCTCCATCTGAAATGGCATGCTATCAGGGGTACTGTAATTAATGTCTAGGGCTCCATCTGAAATGGCATGCTATCAGGGGTACTGTAATTAATGTCTAGGGCTCCATCTGAAATGGCATGCTATCAGGGGTACTGTAATTAATGTCTAGGGCTCCATCTGAAATGGCATGCTATCAGGGGTACTGTAATTAATGTCTAGGGCTCCATCTGAAATGGCATGCTATCAGGGGTACTGTAATTAATGTCTAGGGCTCCATCTGAAATGGCATGCTATCAGGAGTACTGTAATTAATGTCTAGGGCTCCATCTGAAATGGCATGCTATCAGGGGTACTGTAATTAATGTCTAGGGCTCCATCTGAAATGGCATGCTATCAGGGGTACTGTAATTAATGTCTAGGGCTCCATCTGAAATGGCATGCTATCAGGGGTACTGTAATTAATGTCTAGGGCTCCATCTGAAATGGCACGCTATCAGGGGTACTGTAATTAATGTCTAGGGCTGCATCTGAAATGGCATGCTATCAGGGGTACTGTAATTAATGTCTAGGGCTCCATCTGAAATGGCATGCTATCAGGAGTACTGTAATTAATGTCTAGGGCTCCATCTGAAATGGCATGCTATCAGGAGTACTGTAATTAATGTCTAGGGCTCCATCTGAAATGGCACGCTATCAGGGGTACTGTAATTAATGTCTAGGGCTCCATCTGAAATGGCATGCTATCAGGAGTACTGTAATTAATGTCTAGGGCTCCATCTGAAATGGCACGCTATCAGGAGTACTGTAATTAATGTCTAGGGCTCCATCTGAAATGGCATGCTATCAGGGGTACTGTAATTAATGTCTAGGGCTCCATCTGAAATGGCATGCTATCAGGGGTACTGTAATTAATGTCTAGGGCTCCATCTGAAATGGCATGCTATCAGGAGTACTGTAATTAATGTCTAGGGCTCCATCTGAAATGGCATGCTATCAGGGGTACTGTAATTAATGTCTAGGGCTCCATCTGAAATGGCATGCTATCAGGAGTACTGTAATTAATGTCTAGGGCTCCATCTGAAATGGCATGCTATCAGGGGTACTGTAATTAATGTCTAGGGCTGCATCTGAAATGGCATGCTATCAGGAGTACTCAACCACGCTGAACAAAAATATAAACTCAACATGTAAAGTGTTGGTCCTGTGTTTCATGAGCTGAAAAAAATAGTCCCCAAATTGTTCCATACGCACAAAAAGCTTATCTCTCAATTTTTTTTGCACAATTGTTTTTACATCCCTGTTTATAAGCATTTCTCATAATAACATTTAGCACAATAAAAGGCCACTTTAAAATGTGCAGTTTTGTCACACAACAAAATGCCACAGATGTCTCAAGTTTTGAGGGAGTTGTCAATTGGCATGCTGACTGCAGAAATGTCCACCGGAGCTGTTGCAAAAGAATTTGTACATTTCTCTACCATAAGTTGCCTCCAACATCGTTTTAGAGAATTTGGCAATAAGTCACAACCACAGACCACCTGTAACCACGGCAGCCCAGGACCTCCACATCCAGCTTCTTCACCTGCGGGATCGTCTGAGGTTGTGAGACAATGTTGGTCCCTTCTGGTAGTCAAGAGGAAGGCCACCAAAAATTCAGAAATGTCCATCCCCAACTACAACATTTTCCGTCTAGATAGAACTGCCAAAGGGGGTGGAGTTGCAATCTACTGTAGAGATAGCCTGCAGAGCTCTATCATACTATCCAGGTCTGTGCCCAAACAGTTTGAGCTCCTACTTCAAAAAATCCACCTTTCCAGAAATAAGTCTCTCACTGTTGCCGCTTGCTACAGACCTCCCTCAGCCCCCAGCTGTGCCCTGGACACCATATGTGAATTGATTGCCCCCCATCTATCCTCAGAGTTCGCACTGCTTGGTGACCTAAACTGGGATATGCTTAACACCCGGCCATCCTACAATCCAAACTAGATGCCCTCAATCTCACACAAATTATCAAGGAACCTACCAGGTACAACCCTAAATCCGTAAACATGGGCACCCTCATAGATATCATCCTGACTAACTTACCCTCTAAATACACCTCTGCTGTCTTCAACCAGGATCTCAGCGATCACTGCCTTATTGCCTGCGTCTGTAACGGGTCCGCGGTCAAACGACCACCCCTCATTACTGTCAAACGCTCCCTAAAACACTTTAGCTAGCAGGCCTTCCTAATTGACCTGGCCCATGTATCCTGGATGGATATCGATCTCATTCCGTCAGTAGAAGATGCCTGGTTGTTCTTTAAAAGTGCTTTCCTCTCAATCTTAAATAAGCATGCCCCATTCAAAAAATTCTGAACTAAGAACAGATATAGCAACTTTTCAGGGAAGTTAGGAACCAATATACACAAGCAGTTAGGAAAGCAAAGACTAGCTTTTTCAAAAAGAAATTTGCATCCTGTAGCACTAATTCCAAAACGTTTTGGGACACTGTAAAGTCCATGGAGAATAAGAGCACCTCCTCCCAGCTGCCCACTGCACTGAGGCTAGGAAACACTATCACCACCAATAAATCTACAATAATCGAGAATTTCAACAAGCATTTTGCTACGGCTGGCCATGCTTTCCAGCTGGCGACCACTACCCCGGCCACCAGCTCTGCACCCTCAGCTGCAACTTGCCCATGCACTTCCCCGCTTCTCCTTCACACAAATTCAGACAGCTGATGTTCTGAAAGTGCTGCAAAATCTGGACCCCTACAAATCATCTGGGCTAGACAATCTGGACCCTTTCTTTCTAAAATTAGCAGCTGAAATTGTCGCAACCGCTATTACTATCCTGTTCAACCTCTCTTTCGTAACGTCTGAGATCCCCAGAGATTAGAAAGCTGCCGCAGTCATCCCCCTCTTCAAAGGGGGTGACACTCTAGATCCAAACTGTTACAGACCTATATCCATCCTGCCCTGCCTTTCAAAAGTTTTTGAAACCAAGTTAACAAACAGATCACCGACCATTTCGAATCCCACCGTACCTTCTCCGCTATGCAATCCGGTTTCCGAGCTGGTCACGGGTGCACTTCAGCCACGCTCAAGGTCCTAAACGATATTATAACCGCGATCGATAATAGACAGTACTGTGCAGCCGTCTTCATCGACCTGGCCAAGGCTTTCAACTCTGTCAACCACCGCATTCTTATTGGCAGACTAAATAGCCTTGGTTTCTCAAATGACTGCCTCGCCTGGTTCACCAACTACTTCTCAGATAGAGTTCAATATGTCAAATCGGAGGGCCTGTTGTCTGGACCTATGGCAGTCTCTATGGGGGTGCCACAGGGTTCAATTCTCGGGCCGACTCTTTTCTCTGTGTATATCAATGATGTCACTCTTGCTGCTGGTGACTCTCAGATCCACCTCTACGCAGACGACACCATTTTGTATACATCTGGCCCTTCATTGGTCACTGTGTTAACAAACCTCTAAACGAGCTTCAATGCCATACAACACTTCTTCCGTAGCCTCCAACTGCTCTTAAACACTAGTAAAACTAAATGCATGCTCTTCAATCGAACGCTGCTGGCACCCGCCCACCCGACTAGAATCATTACTCTCGGCGGGTCTGACCTAGAGTATGTGGACAGCTACAAATACCTAGGTGTCTGGTTAGACCGTAAACTCTCCTTCCAGACTCACATTAAGCATCTCCAATCCAAAGTTAAATCTAGAATTGGCTTCCTATTTCGCAACAAAGCCTCCTTCACTCATGCTGCCAAACATGCCCTCGTAAAACTGACTATCCTACCGATCCTTGACTTCGGCGATGTCATTTATAAAATAGCCTCCAACACTCTACTCAGCAAATTGGATGTAGTCTATCACAGTGCCATCCGTTTTGTCACCAAAGCCCCATATACTACCCACCATTGTGACCTGTACGCTCTTGTTGGCTGGTCCTCACTACATATTCGTCGCCAAACCCACTGGCTCCAGGTCATCTATAAATCACTGCTAGGCAAATCCCCGCCTTATCTTAGCTCATTGATCACCATAGCAACACCCACCCGTAGTATGCGCTCCAGCAGGTGTATCTCACTGGTCACCCTGTCGTTCTCCGCTAACATCAAGACGGTGACCCGATCCTGTAGGTTCATGCTCTACAACATTCGGAGAGTACGACCCTGCCTTACATAGGAAGCGGCACAGGTCCTAATCCAGGCACTTGTTATCTCCCGTCTGGATTACTGCAACTCGCTGTTGGCTGGGCTCCCTGCCTGTGCCATTAAACCCCTACAACTCATCCAGAATGCCGCAGCCCGTCTGGTGTTCAACCTTCCCAAGTTCTCTCACGTCAACCCGCTCCTCCGCACACTCCACTGGCTTCCAGTTGAAGCTCGCATCTGCTACAAGACCATGGTGCTTGCCTACGGAGCTATGAGGGGAACGGCACCTCCGTACCTTCAGGCTCAGATCAGTCCCTACACCCAAACGAGGGCATTGCGTTCATCCACCTCTGGCCTGCTGGCCCCCCTACCTCTGCGGAAGCATAGTTCCCGCTCAGCCCAGTCAAAACTGTTCGCTGCTCTGGCACCCCAATGGTGGAACAAGCTCCCTCACGACGCCAGGACAGCGGAGTCACTCACCATCTTCCGGAGACACTTGAAACCCCACCTCTTTAAGGAATACCTGGGATAGGATAAAGTAATCATTCTACCCCCCCTTACCCCACCCCCCAAAAAAACAAAAACAATTTGTAAGTCGCTCTGGATAAGAGCGTCTGCTAAATGACGTAAATGTAAATGTAAATTATGACTAGAGAATCAGCTGAGATGGTTCTGTGTCCTGTCTGGTGCATTATGACTAGAGATGACTGGTCCTCTGTAGCTCAGCTGGTAGAGCACGGCGCTTGTAACGCCAGGGTAGTGGGTTCGATCCCCGGGTAAAAATGTATGCACACATGACTGTAAGTCGCTTTGGATAAAAGCGTCTACTAAATGGCATATTATTTTTTATATTAGATGCAGCCAAGATGGTTCTGTGTCCTTTGGTGGAGGGAGGGCTATAGATCCCTGCAACATAGAAATGATCACCCGCTGTGGTGAGGGAGGGAGGGAGGGAGGGAGGGAGGGCGATAGATCCCTGCAACATAGAAATTATCACCCGCTGTGGTGGTGGAGGGAGGGAGGGAGGGAGGGTGATAGATCCCTGCAACATAGAAATTATCACCCGCTGTGGTGGTGGAGGGAGGGAGGGAGGGAGGGAGGGTGATAGATCCCTGCAACATAGAAACTATCACCCGCTGTGGTTGTGGAGGGAGGGAGGGAGGGAGGGAGGGAGGGAGGGCGATAGATCCCTGCAAATAAAATGTCTAACTAGTATCTAGTAACTTGCTTGGGAAGCGAGACATTGAGTGATTGGATCGCCTTAAAGTTGTTTTTCACATAAATAGCTACACCACCACCCTTCTTTGGCCTATCACATCTGTAAACATTACAGTCATGAAGTGAAATGGAATTATCATCAACAGAGAATTTTATCCATGTGTCAGAGCAAACTCAAATGTCGGGATGTCCAACATGCCCATCTTGGAGATAATACTTGGACATTCATGCCTGGTTTTAAAGTCTGTGTATTAGCCCCATTAGCCCCAGCCTGGTTTTAAAGTCTCTGCATTAGCCCCAGCCTGGTTTTAAAGTCTGTGCATTAGCCCCATTAGCCCCATTAGCCCCAGCCTGGTTTTAAAGTCTGTGCATTAGCCCCAGCCTGGATTTAAAGTCTCTGCATTAGCCCCATTAGCCCCATTAGCCCCAGCCTGGTTTTAAAGTCTGTGTTTTCTTTTCGACTCACTCTGCATATTTGCAATCATACGGCAGAATTTTCTCCATCTCCTTAGCTATCATACTCTAATTCCACTGATTTCAAAACTCGGTCCTCCAGAAAGTGGTGAGCAACACTCTTGCAGATCTACTACATGATATATATATTTTTAAAAGCGGCAATAGAAAGGATTCCCTACACATACTGAGCAGCTCATGTTATAGTCAGAAGTGCGCTACATGGCAGACCAATCCGAACTCTTCTCTCGGCATGTCCAGCCCACCCATTATCTCAGCCAATCATGGCTAGTGGGAAGGTTCCTGTCTTTTTCCGTGGCTAAACCAACTAGGCTCGTAATTTAACCATTGTATTCGTATTTACAGATGGCTTACCAGTTTGTTATTAAGGCACATGACAGTTCACATGTTCCAGAAGGCACGTTGAAATGCCTCTCCTGTGAAGTAGTGATGCGCGACATATGCCTAGTTTCCTGAACGAGTCACATTTTTCTCTCCCCCTCTCTCTCTTTCTCTCTCTCCCTCTCTCTCTCTCTCTCTCTCTCTCTTTCTCTCTCTCCCCCCTCTCTCTCTCTCTCTCTCTCTCTCTTTCTCTCTCTCCCCCTCTCTCTCTTTCTCTTTCTCTCTCTCCCCCATCTCTCCCCCTCTCTCTCTCCTCTCGCTCTCTTCCCCGTCTCTCTCTCTCCTCTCTCTCTCTTCCCCGTCTCTCTCTCCTCCACCCTCTCTCTCTCTTTCTCCCCCTCTCTCTCCTCTCTCCCCCCCTCTCTCTCTCCTCTCTCTCCCCCGTCTCTCTCTATTATTAAGGCACATGAAAGTTCACGTTCCAGAAGGCATTTCTGCCAAAAAACTCATTTTGGTAAAAGAAAACAAGTTTAAGTTCAAATGTCTCTCCTGTGAAGTAGTGACACGCGACATACGCCTAGTTTCCCCTAACCCATACGCCTAGCTTCCCCTAACCCATATGCCTAGTTTCCCCTAACCCATACGCCTAGTTTCCCCTAACCCATACGCCTAGCTTCCCCTAACCCATACGCCTAGTTTCCCCTAACCCATACGCCTAGTTTCCCCTAACCCATACGCCTAGTTTCCCCTAACCCATACGCCTAGTTTCCCATAACCCATACGCCTAGCTTCCCCTAACCCATACGCCTAGTTTCCCCTAACCCATACGCCTAGTTTCCCCTAACCCATACGCCTAGTTTCCCCTAACCCATACGCCTAGTTTCCCCTAACCCATACGCCTAGTTTCCCCTAACCCATACGCCTAGTTTCCCCTAACCCATACGCCTAGCTTCCCCTAACCCATATGCCTAGTTTCCCCTAACCCATACGCCTAGTTTCCCCTAACCCATACGCCTAGTTTCCCCTAACCCATACGCCTAGTTTCCCCTAACCCATACGCCTAGTTTCCTGAAATGAGTCACATATTGTGATCACTACATCTGATGGATCTGGATACTGCTTTCATTTCATTTAATTACACATGCTTTTCATTTCTGCAGCATTAGGAAAAATGTGATCAATACAAGTTGATGATTTCATTCCTATGCTTTCATTCCTATTTTAGGGCCTCTCTTATTTCTTATATATGTTAATGATAAAAGAGCAAACTCCTGCTTTATGCTGATGACACCCTGATGGTACCAGGGAAGGATACAGTTTACATAGAGGAGGCCCTGATTAAGGAATTGAATTTTGTTAGAGATTGGTTGACTGACAACAAATTGTCGCTACATTTGGGAAAAACTGAAGTATCAAAAGTAAAAGTATGAAACATAGGGAGAGACCGTGAATCCAAAAAGCAAAACAGCCAGACCTTTTATTGCTTTAAGCTTTTCTGAAAGGTAACAGTCTTATGGATACAAGAAGAGCTCAGATTTTTTTTTTAAGAATGTGGAATCTCAAATACAGTGAGGGGAAAAAAAGTATTTGATCCCCTGCTGATTTTGTACGTTTGCCCACTGACAAAGAAATTATCAGTCTATAATTTTAATGGTAGGTTTATTTGAACAGTGAGAGACAGAATAACAACAAAAAAATCAAGAAAAACGCATGTCAAAAATGTTATAAATTGATTTTCATTTTAATGAGGGAAATAAGTATTTGACCCACTCTCAATCAGAAAGATTTCTGGCTCCCAGGTGTCTTTTATACAGGTAATGAGCTGAGATTAGGAGCACACTCTTAAAGGGAGTGCTCCTAATCTCAGTTTGTTACCTGTATAAAAGACACCTGTCCACAGAAGCAATCAATCAGATTCCAAACTCTCCACCATGGCCAAGACCAAAGAGCTCTCCAAGGATGTCAGGGACATGATTGTAGACCTTGTCACCGTCTCTTATGACCAAAAAGTGCTTCTGGATATCAGGACAGCGATTACTCACCTCGTATTGGACAAATATTTTTTCTTCAATGAGTCGGACGCGAAGGATATTCTACAGACACCCGACAAGGCCTAAATCCCCGTCATTCGCATGAGAAAGAGACGGAGATATCGTGGACGTAGGTCGGGGTGCCTTGTAAGGATCCGACGGCGAGCGAGTAATCTGCCTCTTTCATCAATCCTATTAGCCAACGTACAATCATTTGAAATCAAAATGGACGACCTACGATCAAGGATATCCTACCAACGGGACATTAAAAACTGTAATATCTTATGTTTCACCGAGTCGTGGCTGAACGACAACATGGATAACATACAGCTAGCGGGCTATACGCTACATCGGCAGGATAGAACGGCTGACTCCGGTAAGACAAAACTCGAGGTTTTGCTCGCCTGAGGTAGAGTATCTCATGATAAGCTGTAGACAACACTATCTACCAAGAGAGTTTTCATCTATATTTTTCGTAGCTGTCTATTTACCACCACAAACCGATGCTGGCGCTAAGATTGCACTCAATGAGCTGTATAAGGCCATAAGCAAACAGGAAAGCGCTCCTGGTGGCTGGGGACTTTAATGCAGGGAAACTTAAATCCATTCTACCTAATTTCTACCAGCATGTTAAATGTGCAACCAGAGGGAAAAAAACTCTAGACCACCTTTACTCCACACACAGAGACACACAAAGCTCTCCCTCGCCCTCCATTTGGCAATTCTGACCAGAATTCTATCCTCCTGATTTCTGCTTATAAGCAAAAACTAAAGCAGGAAGCACCAGTGACTCGGTTAATAAGGAAGTGGTCAGATGACGCAGATGCTAAGCTACAGGACTGTTTTGCTAGCACAGACTGGAATATGTTCCAGGATTCTTCCGATGGCATTGAGGAGTACACCACATCAGTCACTGGCTTCATCAATAAGTGCATCGAAGACGTCGTTCCCACAGTGACTGTACGTACATATCCCAACCAGAAGCCATGGATTACAGGCAACATCCGCACTGAGCTAAAGGGTAGAGCTGCCGCTTTCAAGGAACGGGACTCTAACCCGGACGCTTATAAGAAATCCCGCTATGCCCTCCGACGAACCATCAAACAGGCAAAGAGTCAATACAGGGCTAAGATTGAATCGTACTACACTGGCTCTGACGCTCGTCAGATGTGGCAGGGCTTGAAAACTATTACAGACTACAAAGGGAACCACAGCTGCGAGCTGCCCAGTGACACGAGCATACCAGACGAGCTAAATCACTTCTATGCTCGCTTCGAGGCAAGCAACACTGAAGCATGCATGAGAGCATCAGCTGTTCCGGATGACTATGTGATCACGCTCTCCGTAGCCGATGTGAGTAAGACTTTTAAGCAGGTCAACATTCACAAGGCCGCAGGGCCAGACGGATTTCCAGGACGTGTCTTCATTGTGTCTTCATTGACATTTTCTACATGTCCCTTACTGAGTCTTTAATACCAACATGTTTCAAGCAGACCACCATAGTCCCTGTGCCCAAGAACACTAAGATAACCTGCCTAAATGACTACCGACCCGTAGCACTCACGTCTGTAGCCACGGATTGCTTTGAAAGGCTGGTCATGGCTCACATCAACAGCATTATCCCAGAAACCCTAGACCCACTCCAAGTTGCATATCGCCCCAACAGATCCACAGATGATGCAATCTCTATTGCACTCCACACTGCCCTTTCCCACCTGGACAAGAGGAACACCTACGTGAGAATGCTATTAGTTGACTACAGCTCAGCGTTCAACACCATAGTAACCACAAAGCTCTTCACTAAGCTAAGGACCCTGGGACTAAACACCTCCCTCTGCAACT
Source organism: Coregonus clupeaformis (assembly GCF_020615455.1). Lineage (NCBI taxonomy): Eukaryota > Metazoa > Chordata > Actinopteri > Salmoniformes > Salmonidae > Coregonus > Coregonus clupeaformis. The sequence continues at coordinate 13,413,368 of NC_059200.1, read as the reverse complement.
GGATCCTGGACTTCGTGCCGGGCCGCCCCCTGCACATTGACTCTGTACCGGTACCCCCTGTATATAGCCTCTCTACTGTTATTTTATTTTACTTTAATTATTTTTTTATTTTATTTTTTACTTATCTATTTTTTACTTAACACTTTTTTTCTTAAAACTGCATTGTTGGTTAAGGGCTTGTCAGTAAGCATTTCAGTGTAAGGTCTACACCTGTTGTGTTCGGCGCATGTGGCAAATACAATTTGATGTGATTTCTAAATAACCAAAAAGCACATGGAATCTGATATTTCAAGCCACATTTCAAACCAACTTCGTAGGTATTTTGAAGTCAGATACAAATCTGATTCCTGGCCATGCAACTTGTGTCTGTTAGTTAGGTTAGGTTGTATTTAGGTTAGGTTGTGTTTGAGTTATGTCAGGTTGTATTTAGGTTAGGTTGTGTTTGAGTTATGTCAGGTTGTATTTAGGTTAGGTTGTGTTTGAGTTATGTCAGGTTGTGTTTGAGTTATGTCAGGTTGTATTTAGGTTAGGTTGTGTTTGAGTTATGTCAGGTTGTGTTTGAGTTATGTCAGGTTGTATTTAGGTTAGGTTGTGTTTGAGTTATGTCAGGTTGTATTTAGGTTAGGTTGTGTTTGAGTTATGTCAGGTTGTGTTTGAGTTATGTCAGGTTGTATTTATGTCAGGTTGTGTTTGAGTTATGTCAGGTTGTATTTAGGTTAGGTTGTGTTTGAGTTATGTCAGGTTGTGTTTGAGTTATGTCAGGTTGTATTTAGGTTAGGTTGTGTTTGAGTTATGTCAGGTTGTGTTTGAGTTATGTCAGGTTGTATTTATGTCAGGTTGTGTTTGAGTTATGTCAGGTTGTATTTAGGTTAGATTGTGTTTGAGTTATGTCAGGTTGTATTTAGGTTAGGTTTTGGTTCCAGCCTGATATCTCTCTGATGTTCTCTCTCCAGCTGGTGATAATGGCAGGGACCGTCCTGCTGGCCTACTACTTTGAGCTGACGGACATGTTCGGCATCCACGTCCAGGGGTTCTTCTGCAACGATGCTGACCTGATGAAGCCATACCCCGGGGTGGACGAGAGCAGCTTCATCCCTCCCCTCATCCTCTACTGCGTGGTCGCCGCTGCTCCCACCATCATCGTGAGTACTGCCTGTCGTCTGTCTGTCTGTCTGTCTGTCTGTCTCAGATAAGCTTTATTAGCATGAATGACAAGGCCACTGTTGCTCAAGCGAATTGAGATGACATCAACAACAGTAACAGATAATAGTCAAATTACAAAAATGCATAAATAATTATAATGTGACAATCTAAAAAGCATTTTACTTTGAGTAAACAAACAAATAAAAAAGTTGTATATTTGGGCAATGAGATCAGTCAGTGTATTCATGTAACAACATTGAGTAGGTACAACGAGATACAATAAGATCATCTATAGATGCATCTCTCTCTGTCTGACTCTCTGACTCTCTGTCTGACTCTCTGTCTGACTCTCTGTCTGACTCTCTGTCTGACTCTCTGTCTGACTCTCTGTCTGACTCTCTGTCTGACTCTGTCTGACTCTCTGTCTGACTCTCTGTCTGACTCTCTGTCTGACTCTCTGTCTGACTCTCTGTCTGACTCTCTGTCTGACTCTCTGTCTGACTCTCTGTCTGACTCTCTGTCTGACTCTCTGTCTGACTCTCTGTCTCTCTCTCTGTCTGACTCTGTCTGACTCTCTGTCTGACTCTCTGTCTGACTCTCTGTCTGACTCTCTGTCTGACTCTCTGTCTGACTCTCTGTCTGACTCTCTGTCTGCCTCTCTCTCTGTCTGACTCTCTGTCTGACTCTCTGTCTGACTCTCTGTCTGACTCTCTGTCTGACTCTCTGTCTGACTCTGTCTGACTCTCTGTCTGACTCTCTGTCTGACTCTCTGTCTGACTCTCTGTCTGACTCTGTCTGACTCTCTGTCTGACTCTGTCTGACTCTCTGTCCGACTCTCTGTCTGTCTCTCTGTCTGACTCTCTGTCTGACTCTCTGTCTGACTCTCTCTCTCTCTCTCTCTGTCTGACTCTCTGTCTGACTCTGTCTGACTCTCTGTCTGTCTCTCTGTCTGACTCTCTGTCTGACTCTCTGTCTGACTCTCTGTCTGACTCTCTGTCTGACTCTGTCTGACTCTCTGTCTGACTCTGTCTGACTCTCTGTCTGACTCTCTGTCTGACTCTGTCTGACTCTCTGTCTGTCTGACTCTCTGTCTGACTCTCTGTCTGACTCTCTGTCTGACTCTCTGTCTGACTCTCTCTCTCTCTCTCTCTGTCTGACTCTCTGTCTGACTCTCTGTCTGACTCTCTGTCTGACTCTGTCTGACTCTCTGTCTGTCTCTCTGTCTGTCTCTCTGTCTGACTCTCTGTCTGACTCTCTGTCTGACTCTCTGTCTGACTCTCTGTCTGACTCTGTCTGACTCTGTCTGACTCTCTGTCTGACTCTCTGTCTGACTCTCTGTCTGACTCTCTGTCTGACTCTCTGTCTGTCTCTCTGTCTGACTCTCTGTCTGACTCTCTGTCTGACTCTCTCTCTCTCTCTCTGTCTGACTCTCTGTCTGACTCTCTGTCTGTCTCTCTGTCTGACTCTCTGTCTGACTCTCTGTCTGACTCTCTCTCTCTCTCTCTGTCTGACTCTCTGTCTGACTCTCTGTCTGACTCTCTGTCTGTCTCTCTGTCTGTCTCTCTGTCTGACTCTCTGTCTGACTCTCTGTCTGACTCTCTGTCTGACTCTCTCTCTCTCTCTCTGTCTGACTCTCTGTCTGACTCTGTCTGACTCTCTGTCTGTCTCTCTGTCTGACTCTCTGTCTGTCTCTCTGTCTGACTCTCTGTCTGACTCTCTGTCTGACTCTCTGTCTGACTCTCTGTCTGACTCTCTGTCTGACTCTCTCTCTCTCTCTGTCTGACTCTCTGTCTGTCTCTCTGTCTGACTCTGTCTGACTCTCTGTCTGACTCTCTGTCTGACTCTGTCTGACTCTCTGTCTGTCTCTCTGTCTGACTCTCTGTCTGACTCTCTGTCTGACTCTCTGTCTGACTCTCTGTCTGACTGTCTGTCTGACTCTGTTGCTCTCTCTCCCTTCCTGTCTCTGTTAGTGACCGAGGCAGCTTTTCTCCTTCCCTGTTAAAGTGTCACTTTATTTCATTAGAAGCTAAGCACTCCTTCTGTCTCACTTTGTGTTACAAGTCGAACCCCTTCTGAGACTGCTGTCTCCAGACACTAAGGCACTTTTATCAGCGCTCCATTATCTTAGTTGTTTAATGGAGAGAGATATTCATTAATAAAACGGAAAAGATCAGTACATCTCATCACATTAGTGGCTAGCCTTTCTATTTAAATATGTATTTCTAGGTTTGATTGGGACTGCTATTTTGTGTTGTGACTTTGGCTATGAATATTCAAGATCATTTATTGAGTAATTACTGGAGTCATTTATCTAATTTATCGTAATTCATTTGGTTATCCTATCCAAATTAATCAGGTAGAGGCACCATTTTTTATTTTTTATAAAGGTCCCTTGAATTAACTCCTATCAGTAGTTATTAACCGTTATACCATTAATGCTTATATTAACAGTAGTTTCAATCACTAGTCGATTTCTATATTCTCACTCTGAAAGTGGTTGAGCGCTACACTTCAAGAATCCAATCACTCGTTTAAGGACTTCAATGCAACAAGATTCACTTAAATGTTTTTTTTACTAGACTAAATGAGGTAGTTACAGTTGTCTTAATAGACAAGATACAAAAGTAATGCAGTACAGTCATTAACATGGGAAACACTACAGATCCGTTGAATAGGCTTACGGACTCAATAGGACAACTGTTACGTTCTCCCCTCGGGTGTAGTTCGTCTGAGGGGGAGATGTAAATGCCCTGTGCCTGTGCACACAATGTAAACTAGACGGATGGGGAAGAAATGTGGGGTGTAACTAACTACAATAATGGGACACAACAACCAGAAGTCAATGTCTGCCCTCTGGGGTCGTTTAGTAAAGTACTGAATAACATATACAACACCCATAAAGAAACAGTCATAAAACAAAGACCAATCAAACAAACCAGCGAAGGTAAGAGAAGGGAATGTTTGGGAACGGGGTCCAAGTAATGAAAATAAACAAAAGGTCCCTCCTCTTCTACACACCTAATCCTTCCTAACACACTCTAAGCCCTAACCAGCTTTCCTACCTGTTACCATAAATACAGGGGTGACACCCGCCCGGCTAACCTAGTGTGTAAAACAGTGGGTTATCTACGTGTGAATGTACACCCATGTGCAGAACTACCTTTCCCTTCTCCAGGACCCAGGTAGGGTGGAATACAGCAGGACGACCGGCTGGAACACAAACAGACACATCAAAATAACCAAATCCTCAAACAGCCAAACCAAAAACTCTCTCTCTCTCTCTCTCTCTCTCTCTCGCTCTCTCGCTCTCTCGGTCTCGCTCTCTCGCTCGCTCTCTCTCTCTCTCTGTCTCTCTCTCTCTCTCTCTCTCTCTCTCTCTCTCTCTCTCTCTCTCTCTCTCTCTCTCTCTCTCTCTCTCTCTCTCTCTCTCTCGCTAGCTCACACGACAAACAGTTTATATACTCTAGTCACTCAACCACAGCTGCCAGGACTCCGGACCGAAGCCACGCCCCACCATCGCTCACTCGCAACTCAGCACACCTGTAATAACCAGAACACACAAACAGAACAACCACTCTGAACCAAACACACACTACAAAGGACGATTGGGAGAAAGAAAAACATGTCACACGTAACACGCCCCCCCCCCCAAAAAAAAGAGTAAACCCCTGAGTTTATTATAAGAACATTACATTTATATATATTTTTTTTACTTTCAACACATCCCCCTATAGTTGTCAACCCCTCATTCTATTATTTTATTTTCCTCTGACCCGGGACGGGCACGGGACAGAGCATCCGCAGCCACGTTTTCTGCACCCTTCATGTGATGAATTTCTAAATTATAACCAACGCCCAACGCGTAAGACGTTGGTTGTGGTTGTACATGCGGCTCAAAAAAGTTAAAGGGTTGTGGTCTGTATACACCTCAACAGGCAATACACTGGAAGCTAACATAAACCTAAAAAAATTGGTAAGGCAAACAACAGCGCCAGAGTCTCCTGTTCGATAGTGGAATAGCGTGACTGACAGCTGTTGAATTTGCGAGAGAAGTAACAAACCGGGGTGATCTAGACCATCGTATTCCTGTAATAGTACAGCGCCTGCACCCACTGAACTGGCATCCACCTCCAACTCAAAGGGTTTCTGGAAATCAGGGGCAGAAAGAACAGGAGAAATACACAATAGTACTTTTACAGAGTCGAAAGGCAGATTGACACTCAGCGGTCCACTCAAAGGACACTGAAGGACTGAGTAACCTAGTCATTGGGGCTACAACAGTTGAGAAATTCCTAGAAAATGTACGATAATAACCCGTCATGCCTAAGAATCTGCGTAATTCCCGTCGAGTGGCAGGGGCAGGAAATCGGGTGATTAGCGTCCACCTTAGCGGTTACGGTACGAACCTGACCCCGCCCCACCTCTTTACCCAAATATGTAACAGTAGCCTTTCCAAACTCACATTTGGCTAAGGGTTAAGGGTCAAAGAAGCGCTGGCCAAGCGTGCAAACACAGCCCTCCAATGTGCTCATGTGATCAAGCCAGGTTGTCGAATGAACAACCAGGTCATCAAGATACGCGGTACAATCAGGAACATCAGCCAATACAATATTTACCAAACGTTGAAACGTGGCCGGGGGCGTTCCTCATTCCAAAAGCCATTACCGTGTACTGGCCAGAAACTGTCAGGGGTTACAAAAGCAGACACCTCAGAGGCACGAGGGGTTAAAGGCACCTGCCAATAACCTTTTAACAAGTCAAGCTTAGGAACATACGCAGCCGATCCAATGGTGTCTATACAGTAGGAAGGTAAAGGGAATGAGTCAGGTATAGTAACATTATTCACTTTTCTGTAGTCAGTGCAAAACCTTTGAGTCCCGTCAGGCTTTGGAATCAACAGACAGGGGGGGAACTCCAAGGACTGCCACTGGGGATTGCCATCTCATTTTCCACTAAATAAGTTACCTCTTTCTTCATCATTACCCCCTTGATTTGAATTCACACGGTAAGGGTGCTGTTTGATTGGAGCAGCATCACCTACATTTATATCATGTTTCAACACATTTGTACGACTGGGAACATGCTTAAAGAGACTCGGAAAATCAGTGATTAGTAATTCAATATCAGCCCTCTGCTGATCATTCAAATGCAACGAATGGGATTGGAGAGACGCTGCCATCTCCGAATTACATAAACGAGCACACTGCTCAGGAGTATTTTGCATCAACAAACCCTCCTCATCAATTATGCTTACTCCTGGGTGGGTAACCATGCTCACAGAAGCAACAGAGGATGCCACAGGAGGTTTACTGGTAATGGGGGATACGATACCAACTCTTAACATGATACGCTTTAATCCTGTTAATGTGACATACCCAAAATGGGCGTCTACAGTCTGGCGTTTTGATAACATAATCAGCATCACTGAGTTTTTGCTCCACCACATATGGGCCAGAGAAACTGGAAGAGAGACACGAGTCGGGTACCGGCAACAACACCAAGACTTGGTCACCTGGTTGAAAAGAACGAGACACCGTTTTTACATCAAAGTGAAGTTTCATTTTCTTTTTTTGTGGAAGACATATTTTTCTCTGGCTACAGCACAGGCGTCATGCAACCGCTCCCGGACTTGACTAACATAGTCTGGTACATTAGTAGAGGACCCAACTGAATCATCAGCCATAACTTGTTATCTTTCAGTACCTTTTAGAGGCCCAAAGATTAGCTCAGCTGGGCTAAACGCAAGAGACTATTGTACAGTCTCCCGAATAGCAAACAGCACGTATGGCACCCCCTTATCCCAATCTTTTTCTGTGTCCATGCAGTATTTACGCAACATGGCTTTTAGCGTCTGATGCCAACGTTCCAGCGCCCCCTGACTCTCCGGGTGGCAAGCGCTAGACATCTGATGGGACACTGACTAGGACTTCAACACACTTCCAAACAATCTCCATGTAAAATGAGAGCCTTGATCCGTCTGTACGATTTTTGGAAAATCCAAAAGGTAGAGAAATACTTAATCAGCGCCTTCACAATTGCCTTACTTGTGATTTTACGCATAGGAATCGCCTCTGGGTACCTTGTAGCAGTGCACATTATCGTTAACAAGAATTGATTACCCGGCTTAGTCCTGGGTAATGGACCAACACAATCGATTATTACTTTCTCAAACGGCTCTCCCATGACCGGAATCGGGCAGAGAGGAGCCGGGGAAATTACCTGGTTAGGCTTCCCCACCACTTGGCACGTACTACATGTACGGCAATAACGAGCCACATCCCGTTTCATTCCCGGCCAGAAGAAATGACGGAGGATTCGATCGTAGGTTTTAGTCACCCCTAGATGACCAGACCAGGGAATATCATGATCTAGGGACAACACCTTCGTCTGAAACGTGGCAGGAACTACAATCTGGAAAACGGAACTCCAATCATTTTCTAGGTCAGCAGGGGAGTCCATTTTCTCATCAAAATACCCTTCTCAAGGAAATACGTCCCACCTTTCCTTTTTGCCTCACTCAAAGGTAACATGGAGGAAAAACATTTGGCCAATCCCAAACAGTCCACCGAGGAAGCCATTGTCTTGTCTTTACTACCATCATCATAATCAGAACACAGGAGTGGAACACTGGATATCTTCCCCCTTCAACATAGGGGCAAGCACAGAGTCAGCTAAGTCTACCATGGTACCTAAGCGCACGCGTAATGGCACACGCTGGAAATGCTTCGGGAAACGTAGTGGCCAAAACATCAGCACTTGACTGAGCATCAGGCTTGTCCAGCACTTCTAACACAGGCACAACTTTGCCTCCTGCTAGATCGTGACCCATGATTAGAGCTGTCCACCGATTCTGAAACATCTAGATCAGAAGTCAGATGGACAGTATGTAACGGAACAGGCCCACAACCCATTTCGATCCCCCTTAATAATACACTAAAACCACAATAAGACTCCTCTGACCAGGGCAGAACACTGGAGAGAATTACAGACTGAGCCGCACCAGTATCTCTCAATATCAAAACTGGCTTTTGTTCTCCACAATCACCTGTCAGTGAAACAAAGCCTTTACATATGAACGGGTCGTAGGTTGGATCGGGACCACTTAGTACAACCCCAGGACTCTCCTTTACAGAGCTCTTAGAGTTTACCTTAATCAAACCCACACTTTTATGGGGTTTAGAGGTTGAAGGTGTTGACTTGCGTTTTAAAGACATACATTCCGAAATGTTGTGTCCGACTTTATGACAGTAAAAACAGGCGCGTTCCTCCTTTGGAGTCAGCCGTGTAGACAGGAGAGGATACAACCGGTCTATTCTCACTACGGTGTGTAACGGTGGGAAGTGTAGACAGGAGAGGATACAACCGGTCTATTCTCACTACGGTGTGTAACGGTGGGAAGTGTAGACAGGAGAGGATACAACCGGTCTATTCTCACTACGGTGTGTAACGGTGGGAAGTGTAGACAGGAGAGGATACAACCGGTCTATTCTCACTACGGTGTGTAACGGTGGGAAGTGTAGACAGGAGAGGATACAACCGGTCTATTCTCACTACGGTGTGTAACGGTGGGAAGTGTAGACAGGAGAGGATACAACCGGTCTATTCTCACTACGGTGTGTAACGGTGGGAAGTGTAGACAGGAGAGGATACAACCGGTCTATTCTCACTACGGTGTGTAACGGTGGGAAGTGTAGACAGGAGAGGATACAACCGGTCTATTCTCACTACGGTGTGTGGGAAACACTGTTCTATGTGTTTAACACAAATTCATCTGCAAGCACCGCGGCTTCAGATAACTTTAACACTTTCTGTTCATTAATGTATACAACCAACCGCTCTGGGAGGCTGTTTTTAAATTCTTCCAATAACATTAATTCACGAAGACTCTTCAAAGTCATTGATTTTACTCGCTGAGCACCATTTGTCAAAGAGAGACTCCTTCTCTCTAGCGAATTCGACAAACGTTTTTATAGAGGATTTGGAGTGCTTTCTAAACTTTTGTCTATAAGCCTCCGGCATAATCTCATACCCACGGAGCACAGTAGCCTTAACAATGTCGTAATTGAGAGAGAGAGAGAGAGAGAGAGAGAGAGAGAGAGAGAGAGAGAGAGAGAGAGAGAGAGAGAGAGAGAGAGAGAGAGAGAGAGAGAGAGAGAGAGAGAGAGAGAGAGAGAGAGAGAGAGAGAGAGAGAGAGAGAGAGAGAGAGAGAGAGAGAGAGAGAGAGAGAGAGAGAGAGAGAGAGAGAGAGAGAGAGAGAGAGAGAGAGAGAGAGAGAGAGAGAGAGAGAGAGAGAGAGAGAGAGAGAGAGAGAGAGAGAGAGAGAGAGAGAGAGAGAGAGAGAGAGAGAGAGAGAGAGAACCTCAGACTCACGGAATTGTGGAACTAAAGCAATATGCCGGCTAATGTCAAAGGTAGAGGCAGATCCTGGGGTGGAAAACACACTAGTGGGAACGGCAGGGACAGCGGCCAGCCTCGCCGTCTCTGCCTCTAATTTCTAATTTGCGCATTTCAAAGTCAATCTGCTTTATCTTAATGTCCCTTTCTGCTTCCAACTCCAGTCGGCGCATCTCCAACTTGAGATGTAGCTTTATCCTTTCTGATTTGTGCTCTCTCTTCTGCCTCCAGCTGCAAGTGTACAGCCGTAGGCATAGGAGAGAGAGGGTCAAATCGAGGCAAGGTGGCCGGGGCCTTATACTCGACCTCATCGTCGGGCCTATACGGGGTACCCGGAGCATACACCACCTATACGGGGTACCCAGAGCATCCACCACCTCTCCAACCGCAGGCCGAGGCAAAACCAACCCCTGCTGTTCAATCAGCGCCGCTAACACCAATGCCCTTACCTCAGCCTTAACAAAACCCCTTGGCACGGAGATATCAAAATGGTCTGCCAAAGTCTCTAAATCCACTCTCCTACAATTCTCAAAACCCTCCCACGTAGGGTTATCCAGAAAAAACTTCAGGTTAAGAAAGGTGGCCATTTTCTAAATCCACCACCTAACTACTACACCCACCACAGAACTAAACCCTGCACCCAACACAACTACCACACAATCCACATCTACTGCCAAAGTGTGCGGGCACAAGCTGGATCAAAGATCCCGGACGAACCCCCATGTTACGTTCTCCCCTCTGGTGTAGTTCGTCTGAGGAGGAGACGTAAATGTGTGTGGGAGATGTGTGGGAGATGTGTGGGGGCTGTGTGGGGGCTGTGTGGGGGCTGTGTGGGAGATGTGTGGGAGATGTGTGGGGGCTGTGTGGGGGGCTGTGTGGGGGCTGTGTGGGAGATGTGTGGGGGGCTGTGTGGGGGGCTGTGTGGGGGCTGTGTGGGGGCTGTGTGGGGGCTGTGTTGGGGCTGTGTGGGGGCTGTGTGGGGGCTGTGTGGGGGCTGTGTGGGGGCTGTGTTGGAGCTGTGGGGGCTGTGTGGGGGCTGTGTGGGGGCTGTGTGGGAGCTGTGTGGGGGCTGTGTGGGGGCTGTGTGGGAGGTGTGTGGGGGCTGTGTGGGGGGCTGTGTGGGGGGCTGTGTGGGGGCTGTGTGGGAGCTGTGTGGGGGCTGTGTGGGGGCTGTGTGGGGCTGTGTGGGGGGCTGTGTGGGGGCTGTGTGGGGGGCTGTGTGGGGGCTGTGTGGGGGGCTGTGTGGGGGCTGTGTGGGGAGATGTGTGGGAGATGTGTGGGGGCTGTGTGGGGGCTGTGTTGGGGGCTGTGTGGGGGGCTGTGTGGGGGGCTGTGTGGGAGATGTGTGGGGGGCTGTGTGGGGGCTGTGTGGGGAGCTGTGTGGGGGGCTGTGTGGGGGCTGTGTGGGAGCTGTGTGGGGGCTGTGTGGGGGGCTGTGTGGGAGCTGTGTGGGGGCTGTGTGGGGAGCTGTGTGGGAGCTGTGTGGGGGCTGTGTGGGGGCTGTGTTGGGCTGTGTGGGGGCTGTGTTGGAGCTGTGTGGGGGGCTGTGTTGGAGATGTGTGGGGGCTGTGTGGGGGGCTGTGTGGGAGCTGTGTGGGGGCTGTGTGGGGGCTGTGTGGGGGCTGTGTTGGAGCTGTGTGGGGGGCTGTGTGGGGGGCTGTGTGGGGGGCTGTGTGGGGAGATGTGTGGGGGGCTGTGTGGGGGGCTGTGTGGGGGCTGTGTTGGAGCTGTGTGGGGGCTGTGTGGGAGATGTGTGGGGGCTGTGTGGGGGCTGTGTGGGGGCTGTGTGGGAGATGTGTGGGGGCTGTGTGGGGGCTGTGTGGGGGCTGTGTGGGAGATGTGTGGGGGCTGTGTGGGGGCTGTGTGGGGGCTGTGTGGGGGCTGTGTGGGAGCTGTGTGGGGGCTGTGTGGGGGCTGTGTGGGAGCTGTGTGGGGGCTGTGTGGGGGCTGTGTGGGAGCTGTGTGGGGGGCTGTGTGGGGGCTGTGTTGGAGCTGTGTGGGGGCTGTGTGGGGGCTGTGTTGGAGATGTGTGGGGGCTGTGTGGGGGCTGTGTGGGGGCTGTGTGGGAGATGTGTGGGGGCTGTGTGGGGGCTGTGTGGGAGATGTGTGGGGGCTGTGTTGGAGCTGTGTGGGGGGCTGTGTGGGGGCTGTGTGGGGGCTGTGTGGGAGATGTGTGGGGGCTGTGTGGGGGGCTGTGTTGGAGCTGTGTGGGGGCTGTGTGGGAGCTGTGTGGGGGCTGTGTGGGAGATGTGTGGGAGCTGTGTGGGGGCTGTGTTGGAGCTGTGTGGGGGCTGTGTGGGGGCTGTGTGGGAGCTGTGTGGGGGCTGTGTGGGGGCTGTGTTGGAGCTGTGTGGGGGCTGTGTGGGGGCTGTGTGGGAGCTGTGTGGGGGCTGTGTTGGAGATGTGTGGGAGATGTGTGGGGGCTGTGTGGGGGCTGTGTGGGAGCTGTGTGGGGGGCTGTGTGGGGGCTGTGTGGGAGCTGTGTGGGGGCTGTGTGGGAGCTGTGTGGGGGCTGTGTGGGAGCTGTGTGGGGGCTGTGTGGGAGCTGTGTGGGGGCTGTGTGGGAGCTGTGTGGGGGCTGTGTGGGAGATGTGTGGGGGCTGTGTGGGAGCTGTGTGGGGGCTGTGTGGGGGCTGTGTGGGAGCTGTGTGGGGGCTGTGTTGGAGCTGTGTGGGGGGCTGTGTGGGGGCTGTGTGGGGGCTGTGTGGGAGCTGTGTGGGAGATGTGTGGGGGCTGTGTTGGAGATGTGTGGGGGCTGTGTGGGAGCTGTGGGAGCCATAACAGCTATAGCACCTCTAGTAGTAGTAGTGAAGCCTACGTGGTGAAAGTCACACAATTTAATAGGAGCATTTCTCACCTTGTTACACCTGCAGCTCTGGCTCCAACACCAACCCAACTTCCGCTAAGCCCACACTGACTGATCACCTCCCTATCCAGAGAAGTCTGGTAGTGAATAATAATAATCCAGGTGTGTCCCAAATCACACCCTGTTCCCTAAGTAGGGCACCATATAGGGAACAGGGTGTGATTTGGGACGCTTCACCAGCCTTGATGGATGTTGTGACTAATCTGTCAGCAGTATTTAGGAGGAGAGTGTTGGTGTCAAACCCAGCAAAGGAAACAATAAACCTCCATTGGTGCTGTGTAAGAATGTTTGGATGCGTCCCAAATGTCACCGTATTCCGTATGGGCCCTGGTGAAAAGTAGTGCCCTGATTAGGGAATAGGGCACCATTTGGACTCAGCCTTTGAATGCATCTCATAGGTTGTTCACTTAGTTCCACCACAAAGTATAGCAGCCATAGGTAATGAACTACCACAACGATTACGCACTCGTTGGCTGTAATGGATGGCCAATAAAAAGAGAGTATTTCACACTAGGCAACATTTCTAACAGTAGAAGTGCCGATCTAGGATCAGGTCCACCTCTGTCCATACAACTTGTTCATTACGATCTAATAGGAAAAATAGATCCTTGATCTGTACTCCTTCTCTGAGATACTTTGTGAATACTGGCCCAGAAATCACAGTTTTAAGTTATGAAGAATCCCTCTGATTCTGAACTGTCTGGTAGTTAAATGTTCATTTTGTTTATCCTATTTTCTCCTTCCCTATACCTTCCCTATTGCTTCCTGGTGTTTCCCTATGCCTTCCCGATTGCTTCCTGGTGTTTCCCTATGCCTTCCCTATTGCTTCCTGGTGTTTCCCTATACCTTCCCTATTGCTTCCTGGTGTTTCCCTATTCCTTCCCTATTGCTTCCTGGTGTTTCCCTATACCTTCCCTATTGCTTCCTGGTGTTTCCCTATACCTTCCCTATTGCTTCCTGGTGTTTCCCTATGCCTTCCCTATTGCTTCCTGGTGTTTCCCTATACCTTCCCTATTGCTTCCTGGTGTTTCCCTATTCCTTCCCTATTGCTTCCTGGTGTTTCCCTGTGCCTTCCCTATTGCTTCCTGGTGTTTCCCTATGCCTTCCCTATTGCTTCCTGGTGTTTCCCTATTCCTTCCCTATTGCTTCCTGGTGTTTCCCTATGCCTTCCCTATTGCTTCCTGGTGTTTCCCTATGCCTTCCCTATTGCTTCCTGGTGTTTCCCTATTCCTTCCCTATTGCTTCCTGGTGTTTCCCTATGCCTTCCCTATTGCTTCCTGGTGTTTCCCTATTCCTTCCCTATTGCTTCCTGGTGTTTCCCTATTCCTTCCCTATTGCTTTCCTGGTGTTTCCCTATGCCTTCCCTATTGCTTCCTGGTGTTTCCCTATTCCTTCCCTATTGCTTCCTGGTGTTTCCCTATGCCTTCCATATTGCTTCCTGGTGTTTCCCTATGCCTTCCCTATTGCTTCCTGGTGTTTCCCTATACCTTCCCTATTGCTTCCTGGTGTTTCCCTATACCTTCCCTATTGCTTCCTGGTGTTTCCCTATGCCTTCCCTATTGCTTCCTGGTGTTTCCCTATACCTTCCCTATTGCTTCCTGGTGTTTCCCTATACCTTCCCTATTGCTTCCTGGTGTTTCCCTATACCTTCCCTATTGCTTCCTGGTGTTTCCCTATGCCTTCCCTATTGCTTCCTGGTGTTTCCCTATGCCTTCCCTATTGCTTCCTGGTGTTTCCCTATTCCTTCCCTATTGCTTCCTGGTGTTTCCCTATGCCTTCCCTATTGTTTCCTGGTGTTTCCCTATGCCTTCCCTATTGCTTCCTGGTGTTTCCCTATTCCTTCCCTATTGCTTCCTGGTGTTTCCCTATGCCTTCCCTATTGCTTCCTGGTGTTTCCCTATTCCTTCCCTATTGCTTCCTGGTGTTTCCCTATTCCTTCCCTATTGCTTCCTGGTGTTTCCCTATGCCTTCCCCTATTGCTTCCTGGTGTTTCCCTATTCCTTCCCTATTGCTTCCTGGTGTTTCCCTATGCCTTCCCTATTGCTTCCTGGTGTTTCCCTATGCCTTCCCTATTGCTTCCTGGTGTTTCCCTATTCCTTCCCTATTGCTTCCTGGTGTTTCCCTATTCCTTCCCTATTGCTTCCTGGTGTTTCCCTATGCCTTCCCTATTGCTTCCTGGTGTTTCCCTATTCCTTCCCTATTGCTTCCTGGTGTTTCCCTATGACTTCCCTATTGCTTCCTGGTGTTTCCCTATTGCTTCCTGGTGTTTCCCTATGCCTTCCCTATTGCTTCCTGGTGTTTCCATATGCCTTCCCTATTGCTTCCTGGTGTTTCCCTATGCCTTCCCTATTGCTTCCTGGTGTTTCCCTATGCCTTCCAAATTGCTTCCTGGTGTTTCCCTATGCCTTCCCTATTGCTTCCTGGTGTTTTCCTATGCCTTCCCTATTGCTTCCTGGTGTTTCCCTATTCCTTCCCTATTGCTTCCTGGTGTTTTCCTATTCCTTCCCTATTGCTTCCTGGTGTTTCCCTATTCCTTCCCTATTGCTTCCTGGTGTTTCCCTATGCCTTCCCTATTGCTTCCTGGTGTTTCCCCATACCTTCCCTATTGCTTCCTGGTGTTTCCCTATGCCTTCCCTATTGCTTCCTGGTGTTTCCCTATGCCTTCCCTATTGCTTCCTGGTGTTTCCCTATGCCTTCCCTATTGCTTCCTGGTGTTTCCCTATACCTTCCCTATTGCTTCCTGGTGTTTCCCTATGCCTTCCCTATTGCTTCCTGGTGTTTCCCTATACCTTCCCTATTGCTTCCTGGTGTTTCCCTATACCTTCCCTATTGCTTCCTGGTGTTTCCCTATGCCTTCCCTATTGCTTCCTGGTGTTTCCCTATACCTTCCCTATTGCTTCCTGGTGTTTCCCTATGCCTTCCCTATTGCTTCCTGGTGTTTCCCTATACCTTCCCTATTGCTTCCTGGTGTTTCCCTATGCCTTCCCTATTGCTTCCTGGTGTTTCCCTATACCTTCCCTATTGCTTCCTGGTGTTTCCCTATGCCTTCCCTATTGCTTCCTGGTGTTTCCCTATACCTTCCCTATTGCTTCCTGGTGTTTCCCTATGCCTTCCCTATTGCTTCCTGGTGTTTCCCTATTCCTTCCCTATTGCTTCCTGGTGTTTCCAGTATGAAATGTAAAATGTCAGGATGTGGGCTAGTGGGTTATTTGCATGGATGTGGTGTCCATCTGTCTCTCCCCACCATAAAGAAATACATTAAGTTCTCCTTTATAGAAGCTAACACATTGCCTCAGGACATAAATCTCCTTTCTAACACTGTCCTTAGACAGAAAATGCTCTTTCCAACTAGCCTTCTACATACTTACAGTGAGGGGAAAAAAGTATTTGATCCCCTGCTGATTTTGTACGTTTGCCTACTGACAAAGAAATGATCAGTCTATAATTTTAATGGTAGGTTTATTTGAACAGTGAGAGACAGAATAACAACAAAGAAATCCAGAAAAACGCATGTCAAAAATGTTATAAATTGATTTGCATTTTAATGAGGGAAATAAGTATTTGTGCTTCCTTGAGCAGGGGGACCTTGCGGGCGCTGCAGGATTTCAGTCCTTTACGTCGTAGTGTGTTACCAATTTTTTTCTTGGTGATTATGGTCCCAGCTGCCTTGAGATCGTTGACAAGTTCCTCCCGTGTAGTTCTGGGCTGATTCCTCACCATTCTCATGATCATTGCAACTCCACGAGGTGAGATCTTGCATGGAGCCCCAGGCTGAGGGAGATTGACAGTTCTTTTGTGTTTCTTCCATTTGTGAATAACTGTTGTCACCTTCTCACCAAGCTGCTTGGCGATGGTCTTGAAGCCCATTCCAGCCTTGTGTAGGTCTACAATCTTGTCCCTGACATCCTTGGAGAGCTCTTCGGTCTTGGCCATGGTTGGAGAATTTGGAACCTGATTGATTGATTGCTTCTGTGTACAGGTGTCTTTTATACAGGTAACAAGCTGAGATTAGGAGCACTCCCTTTAAGAGTGTGCTCCTAATCTCAGCTCGTTACCTGTATAAAAGACACCTGGGAGCCAGAAATCTTTCTGATTGAGAAGGGGTCAAATACTTATTTCCCTCATTAAAATGCAAATCAATTTATAACATTTTTGACATGCGTTTTTCTGGATTTTTTTGTTGTTATTCTGTCTCTCACTGTTCAAATAAACCTACCATTAAAATTATAGACTGATCATTTCTTTGTCAGTGGACAAACGTACAAAATCAGCAGGGGATCAAATACTTTTTTCCCTCACTGTAGATTAAAAAAGCTTTTTTTTTAATATAAAAAGAACACAGCTGCAAGTTGTCCATTAGGACAAATTAAATTGCAGAGAAATGTACTTATGTAAAATAGATTAACAGTGGCTTGCGAAAGTATTCACCCCCCATTTTGTTGCCTTACAACCTGGAATAAAAATATATTTTTTGGGGGGTTTGTATCATTTGATTTACACAACATGCTGTCAGTAGTTCCGATGTGGATGTGGTGGAGGAGTCAGGCGCAGGACACAGAGGATACGTCCAAAAGACTTTAATAGTCCAAAGAGCAACAAACAAAACACGACCTCGAAAACAGACGGAGGCGAGGCAATTACGCAAACACGCGTAAACAATAATCCCAAACATAGACAGAGTGCAAACACGCAGCTCTGCACGACAGGCAGAAAATAACAACACACAATCAGACTAAAGCAAAACAAGGAACTTATAAGACAAGTAATCAACACACAAATGGACACAGGTGTAAAAGACAGACAAAAGCAATCACACTACGAAACATAGAGCGGTGGCAGCTAGTACTCCGGGGACGGCGAACGCCGAAGCCTGCCCGAACCAGGAGGAGGAGCAGTCTCGGCAGATTCCGTGACACATGCCTACCACTTTGAAAATGCAAAATAGTTTTTTGTGTGAAACAAACAAGAAATAAGACAAAAAAAACTTAAAACTTGAGCGTGCATAACTATTCACCCCCCAAAGTCAATACTTTGTAGAGCCACCTTTTGCAGCAATTACAGCTGCAAGTCTCTTGGGGTAGGTCTCTATAAGCTTGGCACATCTAGCCACTGGGATTTTGGCCCATTCTTCAAGGCAAAACTGCTCCAGATCCTTCAAGTTGGATGGGTTCCGCTGGTGTACAGCAATCTTTAAGTCATACCACAGATTCTCAATTGGATTGAGGTCTGGGCTTTGACTAGGCCATTCCAAGACATTTAAATGTTTCCTCTTAAACCGCTCGAGTGTTGCTTTAGCAGTATACTTAGGGTCATTGTCCTGCTAGAAGGTGAATCTCCGTCCCAGTCTCAAATCTCTGGAAGACTGAAACAGGTTTCCCTCAAGAATTTCCCTGTATTTAGTGCCATCTATCATTCCTTCATTTCTGACCAGTTTCCCAGTCCCTGCCGATGAAAAACATCCCCACAGCATGATGCTGCCACCACAATGCTTAACTGTGGGGATGGTGTTCTCGTGGTGATGAGAGGTGTTGGGTTTGCGCCAGACATGGCCAAAGAGCTAAATTTTAGTCTCATCTGACCCGAGTACCTTCTTCCATATGTTTGAGGAGTCTCCCACATGGCTTTTGGCAAACACCAAATGTGTTTGCTTATTTTTTTATTTAAGCAATGGCTTTTTTCTGGCCACTCTTCCGTAAAGCCCAGCTCTGTGGAGTGTACGGCTTAAAGTGGTCCTATGGACAGATACTCCAATCTCCTCTGTGGAGCTTTGCAGCTCCTTCAGGGTTATCTTTGGTCTCTTTGTTGCCTCTCTGATTAATGCCCTCTTTGCCTGGTCTATGAGTTTTGGTGGGCGGCCCTCTCTTGGCAGGTTTGTTGCGGTGCCATATTCTTTCCATTTTTGGATGTAATGGTGCTCCTTGGGATGTTCAAAGTTTCGGATATGTTTTTATAACCCAACCCTGATCTGTACTTCTCCACAACTGTGTCCCTGACCTGTTTGGAGAGCTCCTTGGTCTTCATGGTGCCGCTTGCTTGGTGGTTCCCCTTGCTTAGTGGTGTTGCAGACTCTGGGGCCTTTCAGAACAGGTGTATATATACTGAGATCATGTGACAGATCATGTGACACTTAGATTGCACACAGGTGGACTTTATTTTGACTAATTATGTGACCTCTGAAGGTAATTGGTTGCACCAGATCTTATTTAGGGGCTTCATAGCAAAGGGGGTGAATACATATGCACGCACCTTTTTTTTAAATTTATTTTGTAGAATTCTTTGAAACAAGTTATTTTTTTCATTTCACTTCACCTAGGGTTGGGGTTACGGCTAGGTGTTAGGATTCAGGGTTCGGGCTAGGGTAGCCTCGTCATCCTAAAATGGGAAGCATGTGGGAAGTCCATGGCAGAAATCAGCTTCGCAACTTGTCAAACCAATCAAATGCCCTGCTCCAAAGGTGCTCACGAGATTAGCGGCGTAGGAGAAACCGCGAGGACTAATCAAATGTCAGCAGAACAAGCACTGCCCTTTAGAACGCTATTTACCCATTGAAATGTGCTGCAGCACACTGGTTTTAGAACACTATTTACCCATTGAAATGTGCTGCAGCACGCTGGTTTTAGAACACTATTTACCCATTGAAATGTGCTGCAGCACGCTGGTTTTAGAAAGCTATTTACCCATTGAAATGTGCTGCAGCACGCTGGTTTTAGAACGCTATTTACCCATTGAAATGTGTTAACCCAGTCTCTGTCTATCTATGGGAACAACTGCAACCTTTTTGTAAGCAACATTGCTAAAATGAATGTACCAAATCTGGTATATGGTTTGCCTCATATACAGTGCCTTCAGAAAGTATTGACACCCCTCTACTTTTTCCACATTTTGTTGTCTTACAGCCTGAATTTAAAATGTATTAAATTGAGATTTTGTGTCACGGATCTACGCACAATACCCCATAATGTCAGAGGAATATTGTTTGTAGAACATTTTCAAAATTAATTAAAAATTAAAAGCTGAAATGTCTTGAGTCAACAAGTATTCAACCCCTTTGTTATGGCAAGCCTAAATAAGTTCAGGAATAAATATTTGCTTAACAAGTCACATAATAGTTGCATGGACTCACTCAGTGTGCAATAATAGTGTTTAACATGGTTTTTGAAGGACATCTCTGTACCCCACACATACAATTATCTGTAAGGTCCCTAAGCTGAGCAGTGAATTTCAAGCAGTTTCAACCACAAAGACCAGGGAGGTTTTCCAATGCCTCGCAAAGATGGGCACCTTTTGGTAAATGGGTTAAAAAAAGCAGACATTGAATATCCCTTTTAGCGTGGTGAAGGTATTAATTTTGGATGGTGTATCAATAAACCCAGTCACTACAAAGATACAGGTGTCCTTCCTAAATCAGTTGCCGGAGAGGAAGGAAACCAATCAGGGATTTCACCATGTTTTAAAACAGAGTTTAATGGCTGTGATAGGAGAAAACTGAGGATGGATCAACAACATGAACGTTTCTCCACAATACTAACATAAAATAAAACCTGTACTGAATAAAAATATTCCAAAACATGTATCCTGTTTGCAATAAGGCACTAATGTAATACTGCAGAAAATGTGGCAAGAAATGAACTTTTTGTCCTGAATACAAAGTGTTATGTTTGGGGCAAATCCAACACAACACACCACTCTCCATATTTTCAAGCATTGTGGTGGGTGCATCATGTTATGGGTGTGCTTGTCATTGGCAAGGACTAGGGAGTTGTTTTAGGGTAAAAAGAAACGGATTAGCTTTAAGCACAGGCAAAATCCTAGAGGAAAACCTGGTTCAGTCCGCTTTCCAACAAATGCTGGGGAGACAAATTCACCTTTCAGAAGGACAATAACCTAAAAGACAAGGACAAATATACACTGGAGTTGGTTACCAAGACGACATAGAATGTTCCTGAGTGGCCTAGTTACAGTTTTGACTAAATCGGCTTGAACATTTATGGCAAGACTTGAAAATGGCTGTTTAGCAATGATCAACAACCAACTTAGCAGAGTTTGATGAATTTCTTAATGAATAATGGGAAAATATTGTACAATCCAGGTGTGCAAAGCTCTTAGAGACTTACCCAGAAAGACTCACAGCTGGAATCACTGCTAAAGGTGATTCTAACACGTATTGACTCAGGGGGTTGAATACTTTTCTAATCAAGAAACAGTATATTAGTGTTTTCTTTTCCATTTAAGTAAAAAAATATCACATTTTTCTTCCACTTTGACATTAGAGTATTTGGTGTAGATCTTTGCCCAGAAAATGACAATTAAATCCATTTTAATCCCACTTTGTAACACAACAACATATAGAAAAAGTAAAGTGGTGTGAATACTTCCTGAAGGCACTGTGAGTACTTTAAAGACCTGTTTAATTCACGTGGTGTGAATACTTCCTGAAGGCACTGTGAGTACTTTACAGACCTGTTTAGTTCACGTGGTGTGAATACTTTCTGAAGACACTGTGAGTACTTTACAGACCTGTTTAATTCACTTAGCCAAACAGTGTGTAAAGTTAGGGTCAGTTGATTTATCATATAAAGAGGCCTAACGTTACTGTAGCCGGCTAGCTCCTTACAAAAACAAAATAATTGGCAATCTTCCAGATTATTATTTTTTTGGTGGGGGGCGGGTTGGGTTAGCAAAGCACAGCCCAGCAGCCATGTGGACGAAAGGCAAAAAGTGTTTAGAATGTGTTGTGATGTTTGACCAGCATAATCCACTTTCAATTTCAATAAATACAAATCTCAGACTGTCGGCCACACTTGATAACTTGAAAACTAGCACTTGAAACTAGCATACTCTCTACAAAATGTGTCCTACCCGGATGGAAAACAGTGCCACACAGCACTCCTTCTACGGGCATGTGGGGGGACTGTTCTTAAAATGTAACATCCAATCAAAATGTAGCAGCTAGAATCCAAAGGAATACAAATTTCTCCAGACTTCCAGAGGAGGCATGACAACAACGTGATTTTGGTGGTATGGCAAAAGCAAGACTAGTGCTATGGCTAGGTGTTTGGGTTAGGACTAGGAGTTAGGGTTAGGTCTAGGTGTTTGGGTTAGGACTAGGTGTTAGGGTTAGGACTAGGAGTTAGGGTTAGGACTAGGTGTTAGGGGTAGGACTAGGTGTTAGGGGTAGGACTAGGAGTTAGGGTTAGGACTAGGTGTTAGGGTTAGGACTAGGAGTTAGGGTTAGGACTAGGTGTTTGGGTTAGGACTAGGTGTTAGGGTTAGGACTAGGTGTTAGGGGTAGGACTAGGTGTTTGGGTTAGGACTAGGTGTTAGGGTTAGGACTAGGTGTTAGGGGTAGGACTAGTTGTTTGGGTTAGGACTAGGTGTTAGGGTTAGGACTAGGATTTAGGGGTTAGACTAGGAGTTAGGGTTAGGACTAGGTGTTGGGTAGGACTAGGTGTTTGGGTTAGGACTAGGTGTTAGGGGTTAGGACTAGGTGTTAGGGTTAGGACTAGGTGTTTGGGTTAGGACTAGGTGTTAGGGTTAGGACTAGGTGTTAGTACTGGGTTAGGACTAGGTGTTAGGGTAGGACTAGTTGTTTGGGTTAGGACTAGGTGTTAGGCTGGATTAGGACTAGGAGTTAGGGTTAGGACTAGGAGTTAGGGTTAGGACTAGGAGTTAGGGGTAGGACTAGGTGTTTGGGTTAGGACTAGGTGTTAGGGTTAGGACTAGGAGTTAGGGGTAGGACTAGGTGTTTGGGTTAGGACTAGGTGTTAGGGTTAGGACTAGGTGTTAGGGGTAGGGATTAGGACTAGTAGTGAGGGTTAGGACTAGGTGTTAGGGTTAGGACTAGGTGTTAGGGTTAGGACTAGGTGTTAGGGGTAGGGATTAGGACTAGGAGTTAGGGTTAGGACTAGGTGTTAGGGTTAGGACTAGGTGTTTGGGTTAGGACTAGGTGTTAGGGTTAGGACTAGGTGTTAGGGGTAGGACTAGTTGTTTGGGTTAGGACTAGGTGTTTGGGTTAGGACTAGGTGTTAGGGTTAGGACTAGGTGTTAGGGGTAGGACTAGTTGTTTGGGTTAGGACTAGGTGTTAGGGTTAGGACTAGGTGTTAGGGTTAGGACTAGGTGTTAGGGGTAGGACTAGGTGTTTGGGTTAGGACTAGGTGTTAGGGTTAGGACTAGGTGTTAGGGGTAGGACTAGTTGTTTGGGTTAGGACTAGGTGTTAGGGTTAGGACTAGTTGTTTGGGTTAGGACTAGTTGTTAGGGTTAGGACTAGGTGTTAGGGTTAGGACTAGGAGTTAGGGTTAGGACTAGGTGTTAGGGTTAGGACTAGGAGTTAGGGTTAGGACTAGGAGTTAGGGTTAGGACTAGGTGTTAGGGTTAGGACTAGGTGTTAGGGGTAGGGATTAGGACTAGGAGTTAGGGTTAGGACTAGGTGTTAGGGTTAGGTAAAGGTATAAGGTTATAACTCTGTGGTCACACCGTGTATCTCTGTCTGTCGTCAGATCTTCATCGGGGAGGTATCCATGTACACCATGAAGTCCACACGGGCGGTGCTACTAACCCAGGAGAAGACCATCTTGACGGGGGAATGCTGTTACCTGAACCCCCTCATCAGGAGAATCATCAGATTTATTGGTGAGTCAGTTGTTCTACTGGTCATGGCTGTAGTTTAGTCAGTTCTACTGGTCATGGCTGTAGTTTAGTCAGTTCTACTGGTCATGGCTGTAGTTTAGTCAGTTCTACTGGTCATGGCTGTAGTTTAGTCAGTTCTACTGGTCATGGCTGTAGTTTAGTCAGTTCTACTTGTCATGGCTGTAGTTTAGTCAGTTCTACTGGTCATGGCTGTAGTTTAGTCAGTTCTACTGGTCATGGCTGTAGTCTTGTCAGTTCTACTGGTCATGGCTGTAGTCTTGTCAGTTCTACTGGTCATGGCTGTAGTCTTGTCAGTTCTACTGGTCATGGCTGTAGTTTAGTCAGTTCTACTGGTCATGGCTGTAGTTTAGTCAGTTCTACTGGTCATGGCTGTAGTTTAGTCAGTTCTACTGGTCATGGCTGTAGTTTAGTCAGTTCTACTGGTCATGGCTGTAGTTTAGTCAGTTCTACTGGTCATGGCTGTAGTTTAGTCAGTTCTACTGGTCATGGCTGTAGTTTAGTCAGTTCTACTGGTCATGGCTGTAGTTTAGTCAGTTCTACGGTCATGGCTGTAGTTTAGTCAGTTCTACTGGTCATGGCTGTAGTTTAGTCAGTTCTACTGGTCATGGCTGTAGTTTAGTCAGTTCTACTGGTCATGGCTGTAGTCTTGTCAGTTCTACTGGTCATGGCTGTAGTTTAGTCAGTTCTACTGGTCATGGCTGTAGTTTAGTCAGTTCTACTGGTCATGGCTGTAGTTTGTCAGTTCTACTGGTCATGGCTGTAGTTTAGTCAGTTCTACTGGTCATGGCTGTAGTTTAGTCAGTTCTACTGGTCATGGCTGTAGTTTAGTCAGTTCTACTGGTCATGGCTGTAGTTTAGTCAGTTCTACTGGTCATGGCTGTAGTTTAGTCAGTTCTACTGGTCATGGCTGTAGTTTAGTCAGTTCTACTGGTCATGGCTGTAGTTTAGTCAGTTCTACTGGTCATGGCTGTATGGTCATGGCTGTAGTTTTGTCAGTTCTACTGGTCATGGCTGTAGTTTAGTCAGTTCTACTGGTCATGGCTGTAGTTTAGTCAGTTCTACTGGTCATGGCTGTAGTTTAGTCAGTTCTACTGGTCATGGCTGTAGTTTTGTCAGTTCTACTGGTCATGGCTGTAGTTTAGTCAGTTCTACTGATCATGACTGTAGTTTAGTCAGTTCTACTGGTCATGGCTGTAGTTTAGTCAGTTCTACTGGTCATGGCTGTAGCTTAGTCAGTTCTACTGGTCATGGCTGTAGTTTAGTCAGTTCTACTGGTCATGGCTGTAGTTTAGTCAGTTCTACTGGTCATGGCTGTAGTTTATTCAGTTCTACTGGTCATGGCTGTAGTTTAGTCAGTTCTACTGGTCATGGCTGTAGTTTAGTCAGTTCTACTGGTCATGGCTGTAGTTTAGTCAGTTCTACTGGTCATGGCTGTAGTTTAGTCAGTTCTACTGGTCATGGCTGTAGTTTAGTCAGTTCTACTGGTCATGGCTGTAGTTTAGTCAGTTCTACTGGTCATGGCTGTAGTTTAGTCAGTTCTACTGGTCATGGCTGTAGTTTAGTCAGTTCTACTGGTCATGGCTGTAGTTTAGTCAGTTCTACTGGTCATGGCTGTAGTTTTGTCAGTTCTACTGGTCATGGCTGTAGTTTAGTCAGTTCTACTGGTCATGGCTGTAGTTTAGTCAGTTCTACTGGTCATGGCTGTAGTTTAGTCAGTTCTACTGGTCATGGCTGTAGTTTAGTCAGTTCTACTGGTCATGGCTGTAGTCTTGTCAGTTCTACTGGTCATGGCTGTAGTTTAGTCAGTTCTACTGGTCATGGCTGTAGTTTAGTCAGTTCTACTGGTCATGGCTGTAGTTTAGTCAGTTCTACTGGTCATGGCTGTAGTTTAGTCAGTTCTACTGGTCATGGCTGTAGTTTTGTCAGTTCTACTGGTCATGGCTGTAGTTTAGTCAGTTCTACTGGTCATGGCTGTAGTTTAGTCAGTTCTACTGGTCATGGCTGTAGTTTAGTCAGTTCTACTGGTCATGGCTGTAGTTTAGTCAGTTCTACTGGTCATGGCTGTAGTCTTGTCAGTTCTACTGGTCATGGCTGTAGTTTAGTCAGTTCTACTGGTCATGGCTGTAGTTTAGTCAGTTCTACTGGTCATGGCTGTAGTTTAGTCAGTTCTACTGGTCATGGCTGTAGTTTAGTCAGTTCTACTGGTCATGGCTGTAGTCTTGTCAGTTCTACTGGTCATGGCTGTAGTTTAGTCAGTTCTACTGGTCTTGGCTGTAGTTTTGTCAGTTCTACTGGTCATGGCTGTAGTCTTGTCAGTTCTACTGGTCATGGCTGTAGTTTAGTCAGTTCTACTGGTCATGGCTGTAGTTTAGTCAGTTCTACTGGTCATGGCTGTAGTTTAGTCAGTTCTACTGGTCATGGCTGTAGTTTAGTCAGTTCTACTGGTCATGGCTGTAGTTTAGTCAGTTCTACTGGTCATGGCTGTAGTTTAGTCAGTTCTACTGGTCATGGCTGTAGTTTAGTCAGTTCTACTGGTCATGGCTGTAGTTTAGTCAGTTCTACTGGTCATGGCTGTAGTTTAGTCAGTTCTACTGGTCATGGCTGTAGTTTAGTCAGTTCTACTGGTCATGGCTGTAGTTTTGTCAGTTCTACTGGTCATGGCTGTAGTTTAGTCAGTTCTACTGGTCATGGCTGTAGTTTAGTCAGTTCTACTGGTCATGGCTGTAGTTTAGTCAATTCTACTGGTCATGGCTGTAGTTTAGTCAGTTCTACTGGTCATGGCTGTAGCTTAGTCAGTTCTACTGGTCATGGCTGTAGTTTAGTCAGTTCTACTGGTCATGGCTGTAGTTTAGTCAGTTCTACTGGTCATGGCTGTAGTTTAGTCAGTTCTACTGGTCATGGCTGTAGTTTAGTCAGTTCTACTGGTCATGGCTGTAGTTTAGTCAGTTCTACTGGTCATGGCTGTAGTTTTATTCAGTTCTACTGGTCATGGCTGTAGTTTAGTCAGTTCTACTGGTCATGGCTGTAGTTTAGTCAGTTCTACTGGTCATGGCTGTAGTTTAGTCAGTTCTACTGGTCATGGCTGTAGTTTAGTCAGTTCTACTGGTCATGGCTGTAGTTTAGTCAGTTCTACTGGTCATGGCTGTAGTTTAGTCAGTTCTACTGGTCATGGCTGTAGTTTAGTCAGTTCTACTGGTCATGGCTGTAGTTTAGTCAGTTCTACTGGTCATGGCTGTAGTTTAGTCAGTTCTACTGGTCATGGCTGTAGTTTAGTCAGTTCTACTGGTAATGGCTGTAGTTTAGTCAGTTCTACTGGTCATGGCTGTAGTTTAGTCAGTTCTACTGGTCATGGCTGTAGTTTAGTCAGTTCTACTGGTCATGGCTGTAGTTTAGTCAGTTCTACTGGTCATGGCTGTAGTTTAGTCAGTTCTACTGGTCATGGCTGTAGTTTAGTCAGTTCTACTGGTCATGGCTGTAGTTTTGTCAGTTCTACTGGTCATGGCTGTAGTTTAGTCAGTTCTACTGGTCATGGCTATAGTTTAGTCAGTTCTACTGGTCATGGCTGTAGTTTAGTCAGTTCTACTGGTCATGGCTGTAGTTTAGTCAGTTCTACTGGTCATGGCTGTAGTTTTGTCAGTTCTACTGGTCATGGCTGTAGTTTAGTCAGTTCTACTGGTCATGGCTGTAGTTTAGTCAGTTCTACTGGTCATGGCTGTAGTTTAGTCAGTTCTACTGGTCATGGCTGTAGTTTAGTCAGTTCTACTGGTCATGGCTGTAGTTTAGTCAGTTCTACTGGTCATGGCTGTAGTTTAGTCAGTTCTACTCGTCATGGCTGTAGTTTAGTCAGTTCTACTGATCATGACTGTAGTTTTTCATATCCAGCCACTTTAATACATCCATGTATTAGTTCCACTGTGCCTGTGGTACCTTCCCATGCATAATGACATAATATCCCTACTGGAAGATGGAATTACATTCATCAGATCTCTCTGAGAGGAGAGGAGGGGGCACTGGATACACTGGGCCAGATCATACCAATCCCAAGCCTGAGAAAACACCATTACCTACGTACCCCTGCTCATTCAGAACCAGGGGCAGCAGCAGAAGATGAATCTCACACAATCTTCCACACTAGTGACCAGAGAGCTCACCTCTCTCTCAGCCTTTTGTCTCTCCCTCCTCTGCCTCCTGATATTTCTTATACTCATGGTTGAGTCCCAAATGGCACCCTGTTCCTAATATAGTGTACTACAGAGAGGCCCGGACAGAGAGGCCCGGACAGAGAGGCCCGGACAGAGAGGCCCGGACAGAGAGGCCCGGACAGAGAGTCCCGGACAGAGAGTCCCGGACAGAGAGTCCCGGACAGAGAGTCCCGGACAGAGAGGCCCGGACAGAGAGGCCCAGACAGGCTCAGGGAATTAGAATACAAAGGATTTAAATTTCACGGGCAAGCAATCCAGATAATGATATGTCATACACTGAGGTTGTTTCTCAAAATGCATACGACCGTGCTCCTAGCACGCACGTTGGAGCACAGGAGGATCGGAGAATGAGTCCCAATCAAAGTATGAGAAACGGAGCACGAAGGGCACTTCTCGAATGCGTTCATCGATGCAAGCGTCAACGGAAAGTATGGACAGAAATATGACGCAACCACGTAGAAAATAATGGAGGCCATTATTTGAACTGAAGCGAGAGAAAATACACTCAGACTTCGGAATGAAGTGTTGCCTATTCACATCTCATACGTTGCCTGACTACAAAATTGTATCTTGATACGTTAATAAATACAGGCAGTGGTAATGTTGGCATGTTTACCTGCCTATGTACCGTAGATCACGAGCCCATAATAGGTCAATAAGTCAATAGGTCAATAGGGCTAACTGGCTAGCTACTAGTACTATT
This sequence comes from Coregonus clupeaformis, assembly GCF_020615455.1. NCBI lineage: Eukaryota > Metazoa > Chordata > Actinopteri > Salmoniformes > Salmonidae > Coregonus > Coregonus clupeaformis. The sequence continues at coordinate 13,385,410 of NC_059200.1, read as the reverse complement.
AGCTAGCCAGATAGCCACGAAGAATTGTTAGCTAATTACCCACACACAATTGACATCGATCTTGCATAATATTAGTTTTAGGTCATTTTTTGCCTGTTAAACTATCTGGTTAGCTATATTATTACGATTCACAGCTGATAGTTATGAAGTAAAATGGTTGCTTTGTGTATATCTTGTTTCGTCTCTATTGCCATTGGTGTCCTTAATGTTTTGTCCACTCAGTGTATTTCATGAACATAGAAATGAAGGCAGTCATATGTCAGGATCACAGCTTACCATGCAGGTCAGGATCACAACTTACCATGAAGGTCAGGACCACAGTTTACCATGAAGGTCAGGATCACAGCTTACCATGAAGGTCAGGATCACAGCTTACCATGAAGGTCAGGATCACAGCTTACCATGAAGGTCAGGATCACAGCTTACCATGCAGGATCCAAAGAGGTCATTATTCATTACAGTAGGGGAGGTACATCCCAAATGACACACTAGTCCCTTATGGCAGCGTTCCCCATAGATGTCCTGAATTAAAATAACTTTGAACTGATTTTACATTATTTTATGTCCAACAACGAAGATTTTATATTGTGTATACAGTGGGGAGAACAAGTATTTGATACACTGCCGATTTTGCAGGTTTTCCTACTTACAAAGCATGTAGAGGTCTGTAATTTTTATCATAGGTACACTTCAACTGTGAGAGACGGAATCTAAAACAAAAATCCAGAAAATCACATTGTATGATTTTTAAGTAATTCATTTGCATTTTATTGCATGACATAAGTATGTGATCACCTACCAACCAGTAAGAATTCCGGCTCTCACAGACCTGTTAGTTTTCCTTTAAGAAGCCCTCCTGTTCTCCACTCATTACCTGTATTAACTGCACCTGTTTGAACTCGTTACCTGTATAAAAGACACCTGTCCACACACTCAATCAAACAGACTCCAACCTCTCCACAATGGCCAAGACCAGAGAGCTGTGTAAGGACATCAGGGATACAATTGTAGACCTGCACAAGGCTGGGATGGGCTACAGGACAATAGGGAAGCAGCTTGGTGAGAAGGCAACAACTGTTGGCGCAATTATTAGAAAATGGAAGAAGTTCAAGATGACGGTCAATCACCCTCGATCTGGGGCTCCATGCAAGATCTCACCTCGTGGGGCATCAATGATCATGAGGAAGGTGAGGGATCAGCCCAGAACTACACGGCAGGACCTGGTCAATGACCTGAAGAGAGCTGGGACCACAGTCTCAAAGAAAACCATTAGTAACACACTACGCCGTCATGGATTAAAATCCTGCAGCGCACACAAGGTCCCCCTGCTCAAGCCAGCGTATGTCCAGGCCCGTCTGAAGTTTGCCAATGACCGTCTGGATGATCCAGAGGAGGAATGGGAGAAGGTCATGTGGTCTGATAAGACAAAAATAAAGCTTTTTGGTCTAAACTCCACTCGCCGTGTTTGGAGGAAGAAGAAGGATGAGTACAACCCCAAGAACACCATCCCAACCGTGAAGCATGGAGGTGGAAACATCATTCTTTGGGGATGCTTTTCTGCAAAGGGGACAGGACGACTGCACCGTATTGAGGGGAGGATGGATGGGGCCATGTATCGCGAGATCTTGGCCAACAACCTCCTTCCCTCAGTAAGAGCATTGAAGATGGGTCGTGGCTGGGTCTTCCAGCATGACAACGACCTGAAACACACAGCCAGGGCAACTAAGGAGTGGCTCCTTAAGAAGCATCTCAAGGTACTGGAGTGGCCTAGCCAGTCTCCAGACCTGAGCCCGATAGAAAATCTTTGGAGGGAGCTAAAAGTCCATATTGCCCAGCGACAGCCCCGAAACCTGAAGGATCTGGAGAAGGTCTGTATGGAGGAGTGGGCCAAAATCCCTGCTGCAGTGTGTGCAAACCTGGTCAAGACCTACAGGAAACGTATGATCTCTGTAATTGCAAACAAAGGTTTCTGTACCAAATATTAAGTTCTGCTTGTCTGATGTATCAAATACTTATGTCATGCAATAAAATTTAAATTAATTACTTAAAAATCATGCAATGTGATTTTCTGGATTTTTGTTTTAGATTCCGTCTCTCACAGTTGAAGTGTACCTATGATAAAAATTACAGACCTCTACATGCTTTGTAAGTAGGAAAACCTGCAAAATCGGCAGTGTATCAAATACTTGTTCTCCCCACTGTATATACAGCTCTGGAAAAAATTAAGAGACCACTGCACATTTTTCTTAAATCAGCATGTATGACAGCCATTCCATTCCAGTGTCTGTTGAATTCCAACACAGGCACACCTCATTCTACTGAATTAGGTACTGATTAGGTGATCACATGAACCAAATCTTATTTAACGAGGAAAAGTATAAAAACCACTGCTGTGGTCATCACTATCCTCTTGCAATAGGACCAGCTGGATGGCAAAAACTGTGCTAATAGTACCTCAAAAGTAATATTAATCAAAAAATAACTATTGACCATGCCAAAAGAGTTGAAAAAGAAAGTTTTGAGTGAGAAAAGAATGGTTCAATTCTGGCTTTACTGGCAGAGGGATACAGTGAGCGTCAGGTTGCTTCCATCCTTAAAATTTCAAAGACGGCGGTTCATAAGAACAAGGTCAAGCAGCAGACATTGGGGACAACAAAGCTACAGACCGGCAGAGGGCGAAAATGACTCTCTACTGACCGGGATGACCGCAGACTCATTCGAATGTCACTCAACAACCGTAGGATGACATCAAGTGACCTACAAAAAGAATGGCAAATGGCAGCTGGGGTGAAGTGCACTGCGAGGACAGTTCGAAACAGGCTCCTAGGGTCAGGGCTGAAGTCGTGCAAAGCTAGAAAAAAGCCCTTCATCAATGAGAAGCAAAGAAAATCCAGGCTGAGGTTTGCAAAAGACCATAAGGTTTGGACCGTAGAGGACTGGAGGAAGGTCATCTTCTCTGATGAGTCCAATTTTCAGCTTTGCCCAACACCTGGTCGTCTAATGGTTAGACGGAGACCTGGAGAGGCCTACAAGCCACAGTGTCTCGCTCCCACTGTGAAATTTGGTGGAGGATCGGTGATGATCTGGGGGTGCTTCAGCAAGGCTGGAATCGGGCAGATTTGTCTTTGTGAAGAATGCATGAATCAAGCCACGTACAAGGTTGTCCTGGAAGAAAACTTGCTTCCTTTTGCTCTGACATTGTTCCCCAACTCTGAGGATTGGTTTTTGTAGCAGGACAATGTGCCATGCCACACAGCCAGGTCAATCAAGGTGTGGATGGAGGACCACCAGATGAAGACCCTGTCATGGCCAGCACAATCTCCTGACCTGAACCCCATTGAAAACTTCTGGAATGTGATCAATAGGAAGATGGATGGTCACAAGCCATCAAACAAAGCCGAGCTGCTTGAATTTTTGCGCCAGGAGTGGTATAAAGTCACCCAACATCAATGTGAAAGACTGGTGGAGAGCATGCCAAGACGCATGAAAGCTGTGATTGAAAATCAGTGTTATTCCACCAAATATTGATTTCTGAACTCTTCCTAAGTTAAAACATTAGTATTGTGTTGTTTAAAAATGAACATGAACTTATTTTCTTTGCATTATTCAAGGTCTGACAACACTGCATCTTTTTTGTTATTTTGACCAGTTGTCATTTTCTGCAAATAAATGCTCTAAATGACAATATTTTAATTTGGAATTTGGGAGAAATGCTGAATGTAATTGAGGACCCCTGCCTTATGGGCATAGAGTGCCATTTGGAAAGCAGTGTTTTAATGGTCTCTTGTTGTTAAAGATAGTATAATGTCATTCCTCATGTGTAAACATTGACTTCATCAGTGGAATTATAGTCTGGACCTAAACCCTCCATTTTGTCTTCAAGTGTGTCCCAAATTACACCCTATTCCCTATATAGTGCACTACTTTTGACCAGAGCCCTATGGATCCCCTATGGGCCCTGGTCTAAAGTAGTGCACTATAAAGGGAATAGGGTATAATGTGGGATATAGCCTTCTTCTGGGCTTGAAGGTCTGGGGGTTTAGTTCTCCGATGTGTCTCATTCTCTGCCAACCCCAGATGGTAGCCTGTCCCCTGCCAACCCCAGATGGTAGCCTGTCCCCTGCCAACCCCAGATGGTAGCCTGTCCCCTGCCAACCCCAGATGGTAGCCTGTCCCCTGCCAACCCCAGATGGTAGCCTGTCCCCTGCCAACCCCAGATGGTAGCCTGTCCCCTGCCAACCCCAGATGGTAGCCTGTCCCCTGCCAACCCCAGATGGTAGCCTGTCCCCTGCCAACCCCAGATGGTAGCCTGTCCCCTGCCAACCCCAGATGGTAGCCTGTCCCCTGCCAACCCCAGATGGTAGCCTGTCCCCTGCCAACCCCAGATGGTAGCCTGTCCCCTGCCAACCCCAGATGGTAGCCTGTCCCCTGCCAACCCCAGATGGTAGCCTGTCCCCTGCCAACCCCAGATGGTAGCCTGTCCCCTGCCAACCCCAGATGGTAGCCTATCCCCTGCCAAGTCTCTTTCTGACTCTACCTGCAGGTGTGTTTGCGCTTGGCCTGTTTGCTAACCAAGTCTCTCTCTCTCTCTCTCTCTCTCTCTCTCTCTCTCTCTCTCTCTCTCTCTCTCTCTCTCTCTCTCTCTCTCTCTCTCTCTCCCCTTGTCTCTCTCTCTCTCTCTCCCTCCATCTAACTCTCTCTCTCTCCCTCCCCCCTCTCTCTCTCTCTCTCTCTCTCTCTCTCTCTCTCTCTCTCTCTCCCTGTCTCTCTCTCTCTCTCTCTCTCTCTCTCTCTCTCTCTCTCTCTCTCTCTCTCTCTCTCTCTCTCTCTCTCTCCATCTAACTCTCTCTCTCTCTCTCCCCCCCTCTCTCTCTCTCTCTCTCTCTCTCTCTCTCTCTCTCTCCCACCCCCCCTCCTCCTCCTCCCTCCCTGCAGGTGTGTTTGCGTTCGGCCTGTTTGCGACAGACATCTTTGTGAATGCTGGCCAGGTAGTGACCGGTAACCTGGCGCCGTACTTCCTGTCTGTGTGTAAGCCCAACTACACCGGCACTGAGTGTCGCTTCAACCACCAGTTCATCTCCAACGGTAACATCTGTACCGGCAGCCCGGTCGTCGTGGAGAAGGCTCGACGCTCCTTCCCTTCCAAAGACGCCTCGCTCAGCGTCTACTCAGCTGTCTATGTCACGGTGAGTTTTACTGGAATTGATGATGATGATTACAGTGAGGGAAAAAAGTATTTGATCCCCTGCTGATTTTGTAAGTTTGCCCACTGACAAAGACATGATGAGTCTATAATTTTTATAGTAGGTTTATTTGAACAGTGAGAGACAGAATAACAACAAAAAAATCCAGAAAAACGCATGTCAAAAATGTTATAAATTGATTTGCATTTTAATGAGGGAAATAAGTATTTGACCCCCTCTCACATTTAATAATTAAATATTTAATAGCACATTTTCCATTGTTGACCACACAGCGTGCTTCCTGACAGTGATTTTCAACAAATGCAAAGTAACCACAACTATATACTTCTCCATGTCCGAGGTTGCGTCAGCTGCACAGGGTGAGACCAACAGATCATTGAGTGAGGTGTCAGTTCGCCCCCATAAGAGACAACACTACATCCGTGATGGCTAACAAATTCAGTTTATGGGTATTGTTGATCATAGCCCTTAACGACATTCCTTCTAGTAAGGAGAGCAGGTGCCCTTCTAGTAAGGCGAAGCAGGTGCCCTTCTAGTAAGGAGAAGCAGGTGTCCTTCTAGTAAGGAGAAGCAGGTGCCCTTCTAGTAAGGAGAAGCAGGTGCCCTTCTAGTAAGGCGAAGCAGGTGTCATTTTAGTAAGGAGAGCAGGTGTCCTTCTAGTAAGGAGAAGCAGGTGCCCTTCTAGTAAGGAGAAGCAGGTGCCCTTCTAGTAAGGAGAAGCAGGTGCCCTTCTAGTAAGGAGAAGCAGGTGCCCTTCTAGTAAGGAGAAGCAGGTGTCCTTTTAGTAAGGAGAAGCAGGTGCCCTTCTAGTAAGGAGAAGCAGGTGTCCTTCTAGTAAGCAGAAGCAGGTGCCCTTCTAGTAAGGAGGAGCAGGTGTCCTTCTAGTAAGCAGAAGCAGGTGTCCTTCTAGTAAGGAGAAGCAGGTGCCCTTCTAGTAAGGAGAAGCAGGTGTCCTTCTAGTAAGGAGAAGCAGGTGTCCTTCTAGTAAGGAGAAGCATGTGCCCTTCTAGTAAGGAGAGCAGGTGTCCTTCTAGTAAGGAGAAGCAGGTGTCCTTCTAGTAAGGAGAAGCAGGTGTCCTTCTAGTAAGGAGAAGCATGTGCCCTTCTAGTAAGGAGAAGCAGGTGTCCTTCTAGTAAGGAGAAGCAGGTGCCCTTCTAGTAAGGAGAAGCAGGTGTCCTTCTAGTAAGGAGAAGCAGGTGTCCTTCTAGTAAGGAGAAGCATGTGCCCTTCTAGTAAGGAGAAGCAGGTGTCCTTCTAGTAAGGAGAAGCATGTGCCCTTCTAGTAAGGAGAAGCAGGTGTCCTTCTAGTAAGGAGAAGCAGGTGTCCTTCTAGTAAGGAGAAGCATGTGCCCTTCTAGTAAGGAGAAGCAGGTGTCCTTCTAGTAAGGAGAAGCAGGTGCCCTTCTAGTAAGGAGAAGCAGGTGTCCTTCTAGTAAGGAGAAGCAGGTGTCCTTCTAGTAAGGAGAAGCAGGTGTCCTTCTAGTAAGGAGAAGCAGGTGTCCTTCTAGTAAGGAGAAGCAGGTGCCCTTCTAGTAAGGAGAAGCATGTGCCCTTCTAGTAAGGAGAAGCAGGTGTCCTTCTAGTAAGGAGAAGCAGGTGCCCTTCTAGTAAGGAGAAGCAGGTGCCCTTCTAGTAAGGAGAAGCAGGTGTCCTTCTAGTAAGGAGAACCATGTGCCCTACTAGTAAGGAGAAGCATGTGCCCTTCTAGTAAGGAGAAGCAGGTGTCCTTCTAGTAAGGAGAAGCAGGTGTCCTTCTAGTAAGGAGAAGCAGGTGTCCTTCTAGTAAGGAGAAGCAGGTGCCCTTCTAGTAAGGAGAAGCAGGTGTCCTTCTAGTAAGGAGAAGCAGGTGTCCTTCTAGTAAGGAGAAGCAGGTGTCCTTCTAGTAAGGAGAAGCAGGTGTCCTTCTAGTAAGGAGAAGCAGGTGTCCTTCTAGTAAGGAGAGCAGGTGCCCTTTTAGTAAGGAGAAGCAGGTGCCCTTCTAGTAAGGAGAAGCAGGTGTCCTTCTAGTAAGGAGAGCAGGTGCCCTTCTGGTAAGGAGAAGCAGGTGCCCTTCTAGTAAGGAGAAGCAGGTGCCCTTCTAGTAAGGAGAAGCAGGTGTCCTTTTAGTAAGGAGAAGCAGGTGCCCTTCTAGTAAGGAGAAGCAGGTGTCCTTCTAGTAAGCAGAAGCAGGTGCCCTTCTAGTAAGGAGGAGCAGGTGTCCTTCTAGTAAGCAGAAGCAGGTGTCCTTCTAGTAAGGAGAAGCAGGTGCCCTTCTAGTAAGGAGAAGCAGGTGTCCTTCTAGTAAGGAGAAGCAGGTGTCCTTCTAGTAAGGAGAAGCATGTGCTCTTCCAGTAAGGAGAGCAGGTGTCCTTCTAGTAAGAAGAAGCAGGTGTCCTTCTAGTAAGGAGAAGCAGGTGTCCTTCTAGTAAGGAGAAGCATGTGCCCTTCTAGTAAGGAGAAGCAGGTGCCCTTCTAGTAAGGAGAAGCAGGTGTCCTTCTAGTAAGGAGAAGCATGTGCCCTTCTAGTAAGGAGAAGCAGGTGTCCTTCTAGTAAGGAGAAGCATGTGCCCTTCTAGTAAGGAGAAGCAGGTGTCCTTCTAGTAAGGAGAAGCAGGTGTCCTTCTAGTAAGGAGAAGCATGTGCCCTTCTAGTAAGGAGAAGCAGGTGTCCTTCTAGTAAGGAGAAGCAGGTGCCCTTCTAGTAAGGAGAAGCAGGTGTCCTTCTAGTAAGGAGAAGCAGGTGTCCTTCTAGTAAGGAGAAGCAGGTGTCCTTCTAGTAAGGAGTAGCAGGTGTCCTTCTAGTAAGGAGAAGCAGGTGCCCTTCTAGTAAGGAGAAGCATGTGCCCTTCTAGTAAGGAGAAGCAGGTGTCCTTCTAGTAAGGAGAAGCAGGTGCCCTTCTAGTAAGGAGAAGCAGGTGCCCTTCTAGTAAGGAGAAGCAGGTGTCCTTCTAGTAAGGAGAAGCATGTGCCCTACTAGTAAGGAGAAGCATGTGCCCTTCTAGTAAGGAGAAGCAGGTGTCCTTCTAGTAAGGAGAAGCAGGTGTCCTTCTAGTAAGGAGAAGCAGGTGTCCTTCTAGTAAGGAGAAGCAGGTGCCCTTCTAGTAAGGAGAAGCAGGTGTCCTTCTAGTAAGGAGAAGCAGGTGTCCTTCTAGTAAGGAGAAGCAGGTGTCCTTCTAGTAAGGAGAAGCAGGTGCCCTTCTAGTAAGGTGAACCATGTGCCCTTCTAGTAAGGAGAAGCAGGTGTCCTTCTAGTAAGGAGAAGCAGGTGCCCTTCTAGTAAGGAGAAGCAGGTGCCCTTCTTGTAAGGAGAAGCAGGTGTCCTTCTAGTAAGGAGAAGCATGTGCCCTACTAGTAAGGAGAAGCATGTGCCCTTCTAGTAAGGAGAAGCAGGTGTCCTTCTAGTAAGGAGAAGCAGGTGTCCTTCTAGTAAGGAGATGCAGGTGTCCTTCTAGTAAGGAGAAGCAGGTGCCCTTCTAGTAAGGAGAAGCAGGTGTCCTTCTAGTAAGGAGAAGCAGGTGTCCTTCTAGTAAGGAGAAGCAGGTGTCCTTCTAGTAAGGAGAAGCAGGTGCCCTTCTAGTAAGGAGAAGCAGGTGCCCTTCTAGTAAGGAGAAGCAGGTGCCCTTCTAGTAAGGAGAAGCAGGTGCCCTTCTAGTAAGGAGAAGCAGGTGTCCTTCTAGTAAGGAGAAGCAGGTGTCCTTCTAGTAAGCAGAAGCAGGTGTCCTTCTAGTAAGGAGAAGCAGGTGTCCTTCTAGTAAGGAGAAGCAGGTGTCCTTCTAGTAAGGAGAAGCAGGTGTCCTTCTAGTAAGGAGAAGCAGGTGCCCTTCTAGTAAGCAGAAGCAGGTGTCCTTCTAGTAAGGAGAAGCAGGTGCCCTTCTAGTAAGGAGAAGCAGGTGTCCTTCTAGTAAGGAGAAGCAGGTGTCCTTCTAGTAAGGAGAAGCAGGTGCCCTTCTAGTAAGGAGAAGCATGTGCCCTTCTAGTAAGGAGAAGCATGTGCCCTTCTAGTAAGGAGAAGCAGGTGCCCTTCTAGTAAGGAGAAGCAGGTGTCATTTTAGTAAGGAGAGCAGGTGTCCTTCTAGTAAGGAGAAGCAGGTGCCCTTCTAGTAAGGAGAAGCAGGTGCCCTTCTAGTAAGGAGAAGCAGGTGTCCTTCTAGTAAGGAGAAGCAGGTGCCCTTCTAGTAAGGAGAAGCAGGTGCCCTTCTAGTAAGGAGAAGCAGGTGTCATTTTAGTAAGGAGAGCAGGTGCCCTTTTAGTAAGGAGAAGCAGGTGCCCTTCTAGTAAGGAGAAGCAGGTGTCCTTCTAGTAAGGAGAGCAGGTGCCCTTCTGGTAAGGAGAAGCAGGTGCCCTTCTAGTAAGGAGAAGCAGGTGCCCTTCTAGTAAGGAGAAGCAGGTGTCCTTTTAGTAAGGAGAAGCAGGTGCCCTTCTAGTAAGCAGAAGCAGGTGTCCTTCTAGTAAGGAGAAGCAGGTGTCCTTCTAGTAAGGAGAAGCAGGTGTCCTTCTAGTAAGGAGAAGCAGGTGTCCTTCTAGTAAGGAGAAGCAGGTGCCCTTCTAGTAAGCAGAAGCAGGTGTCCTTCTAGTAAGGAGAAGCAGGTGCCCTTCTAGTAAGGAGAAGCAGGTGTCCTTCTAGTAAGGAGAAGCAGGTGTCCTTTTAGTAAGGAGAAGCAGGTGCCCTTCTAGTAAGCAGAAGCAGGTGTCCTTCTAGTAAGGAGAAGCAGGTGTCCTTCTAGTAAGGAGAAGCAGGTGTCCTTCTAGTAAGGAGAAGCAGGTGTCCTTCTAGTAAGGAGAAGCAGGTGCCCTTCTAGTAAGCAGAAGCAGGTGTCCTTCTAGTAAGGAGAAGCAGGTGCCCTTCTAGTAAGGAGAAGCAGGTGTCCTTCTAGTAAGGAGAAGCAGGTGTCCTTCTAGTAAGGAGAAGCATGTGCCCTTCTAGTAAGGAGAAGCAGGTGCCCTTCTAGTAAGGAGAAGCAGGTGTCCTTCTAGTAAGGAGAAGCATGTGCCCTTCTAGTAAGGAGAAGCAGGTGTCCTTCTAGTAAGGAGAAGCATGTGCCCTTCTAGTAAGGAGAAGCAGGTGTCCTTCTAGTAAGGAGAAGCAGGTGTCCTTCTAGTAAGGAGAAGCATGTGCCCTTCTAGTAAGGAGAAGCAGGTGTCCTTCTAGTAAGGAGAAGCAGGTGCCCTTCTAGTAAGGAGAAGCAGGTGTCCTTCTAGTAAGGAGAAGCAGGTGTCTTTCTAGTAAGGAGAAGCAGGTTTCCTTCTAGTAAGGAGTAGCAGGTGTCCTTCTAGTAAGGAGAAGCAGGTGCCCTTCTAGTAAGGAGAAGCATGTGCCCTTCTAGTAAGGAGAAGCAGGTGTCCTTCTAGTAAGGAGAAGCAGGTGCCCTTCTAGTAAGGAGAAGCAGGTGCCCTTCTAGTAAGGAGAAGCAGGTGTCCTTCTAGTAAGGAGAAGCATGTGCCCTACTAGTAAGGAGAAGCATGTGCCCTTCTAGTAAGGAGAAGCAGGTGTCCTTCTAGTAAGGAGAAGCAGGTGTCCTTCTAGTAAGGAGAAGCAGGTGTCCTTCTAGTAAGGAGAAGCAGGTGCCCTTCTAGTAAGGAGAAGCAGGTGTCCTTCTAGTAAGGAGAAGCAGGTGTCCTTCTAGTAAGGAGAAGCAGGTGTCCTTCTAGTAAGGAGAAGCAGGTGCCCTTCTAGTAAGGTGAACCATGTGCCCTTCTAGTAAGGAGAAGCAGGTGTCCTTCTAGTAAGGAGAAGCAGGTGCCCTTCTAGTAAGGAGAAGCAGGTGCCCTTCTTGTAAGGAGAAGCAGGTGTCCTTCTAGTAAGGAGAAGCATGTGCCCTACTAGTAAGGAGAAGCATGTGCCCTTCTAGTAAGGAGAAGCAGGTGTCCTTCTAGTAAGGAGAAGCAGGTGTCCTTCTAGTAAGGAGATGCAGGTGTCCTTCTAGTAAGGAGAAGCAGGTGCCCTTCTAGTAAGGAGAAGCAGGTGTCCTTCTAGTAAGGAGAAGCAGGTGTCCTTCTAGTAAGGAGAAGCAGGTGTCCTTCTAGTAAGGAGAAGCAGGTGCCCTTCTAGTAAGGAGAAGCAGGTGCCCTTCTAGTAAGGAGAAGCAGGTGCCCTTCTAGTAAGGAGAAGCAGGTGCCCTTCTAGTAAGGAGAAGCAGGTGTCCTTCTAGTAAGGAGAAGCAGGTGTCCTTCTAGTAAGCAGAAGCAGGTGTCCTTCTAGTAAGGAGAAGCAGGTGTCCTTCTAGTAAGGAGAAGCAGGTGTCCTTCTAGTAAGGAGAAGCAGGTGTCCTTCTAGTAAGGAGAAGCAGGTGCCCTTCTAGTAAGCAGAAGCAGGTGTCCTTCTAGTAAGGAGAAGCAGGTGCCCTTCTAGTAAGGAGAAGCAGGTGTCCTTCTAGTAAGGAGAAGCAGGTGTCCTTCTAGTAAGGAGAAGCAGGTGCCCTTCTAGTAAGGAGAAGCATGTGCCCTTCTAGTAAGGAGAAGCATGTGCCCTTCTAGTAAGGAGAAGCAGGTGCCCTTCTAGTAAGGAGAAGCAGGTGTCATTTTAGTAAGGAGAGCAGGTGTCCTTCTAGTAAGGAGAAGCAGGTGCCCTTCTAGTAAGGAGAAGCAGGTGCCCTTCTAGTAAGGAGAAGCAGGTGTCCTTCTAGTAAGGAGAAGCAGGTGCCCTTCTAGTAAGGAGAAGCAGGTGCCCTTCTAGTAAGGAGAAGCAGGTGTCATTTTAGTAAGGAGAGCAGGTGCCCTTTTAGTAAGGAGAAGCAGGTGCCCTTCTAGTAAGGAGAAGCAGGTGTCCTTCTAGTAAGGAGAGCAGGTGCCCTTCTGGTAAGGAGAAGCAGGTGCCCTTCTAGTAAGGAGAAGCAGGTGCCCTTCTAGTAAGGAGAAGCAGGTGTCCTTTTAGTAAGGAGAAGCAGGTGCCCTTCTAGTAAGCAGAAGCAGGTGTCCTTCTAGTAAGGAGAAGCAGGTGTCCTTCTAGTAAGGAGAAGCAGGTGTCCTTCTAGTAAGGAGAAGCAGGTGTCCTTCTAGTAAGGAGAAGCAGGTGCCCTTCTAGTAAGCAGAAGCAGGTGTCCTTCTAGTAAGGAGAAGCAGGTGCCCTTCTAGTAAGGAGAAGCAGGTGTCCTTCTAGTAAGGAGAAGCAGGTGTCCTTCTAGTAAGGAGAAGCAGGTGCCCTTCTAGTAAGGAGAAGCAGGTGTCCTTCTAGTAAGGAGAAGCAGGTGTCCTTCTAGTAAGGAGAAGCAGGTGTCCTTCTAGTAAGGAGAAGCAGGTGTCCTTCTAGTAAGGAGAAGCAGGTGTCCTTCTAGTAAGGAGAAGCAGGTGTCCTTCTAGTAAGGAGAAGCAGGTGTCCTTCTAGTAAGGAGAAGCAGGTGTCCTAGTAAGGAGAAGCAGGTGTCCTTCTAGTAAGGAGAAGCAGGTGCCCTTCTAGTAAGGAGAAGCATGTGCCCTTCTAGTAAGGAGAAGCATGTGCCCTTCTAGTAAGGAGAAGCAGGTGCCCTTCTAGTAAGGAGAAGCAGGTGCCCTTCTAGTAAGGAGAAGCAGGTGTCCTTCTAGTAAGGAGAAGCAGGTGCCCTTCTAGTAAGGAGAAGCTGGTGCCCTTCTAGTAAGGAGAAGCAGGTGTCATTTTAGTAAGGAGAGCAGGTGCCCTTTTAGTAAGGAGAAGCAGGTGCCCTTCTAGTAAGGAGAAGCAGGTGTCCTTCTAGTAAGGAGAGCAGGTGCCCTTCTGGTAAGGAGAAGCAGGTGCCCTTCTAGTAAGGAGAAGCAGGTGCCCTTCTAGTAAGGAGAAGCAGGTGTCCTTTTAGTAAGGAGAAGCAGGTGCCCTTCTAGTAAGGAGAAGCAGGTGTCCTTCTAGTAAGCAGAAGCAGGTGCCCTTCTAGTAAGGAGGAGCAGGTGTCCTTCTAGTAAGCAGAAGCAGGTGTCCTTCTAGTAAGGAGAAGCAGGTGCCCTTCTAGTAAGGAGAAGCAGGTGTCCTTCTAGTAAGGAGAAGCAGGTGTCCTTCTAGTAAGGAGAAGCATGTGCTCTTCTAGTAAGGAGAGCAGGTGTCCTTCTAGTAAGGAGAAGCAGGTGTCCTTCTAGTAAGGAGAAGCAGGTGTCCTTCTAGTAAGGAGAAGCATGTGCCCTTCTAGTAAGGAGAAGCAGGTGTCCTTCTAGTAAGGAGAAGCAGGTGCCCTTCTAGTAAGGAGAAGCAGGTGTCCTTCTAGTAAGGAGAAGCATGTGCCCTTCTAGTAAGGAGAAGCAGGTGTCCTTCTAGTAAGGAGAAGCATGTGCCCTTCTAGTAAGGAGAAGCAGGTGTCCTTCTAGTAAGGAGAAGCAGGTGTCCTTCTAGTAAGGAGAAGCATGTGCCCTTCTAGTAAGGAGAAGCAGGTGTCCTTCTAGTAAGGAGAAGCAGGTGCCCTTCTAGTAAGGAGAAGCAGGTGTCCTTCTAGTAAGGAGAAGCAGGTGTCCTTCTAGTAAGGAGAAGCAGGTGTCCTTCTAGTAAGGAGTAGCAGGTGTCCTTCTAGTAAGGAGAAGCAGGTGCCCTTCTAGTAAGGAGGAGCATGTGCCCTTCTAGTAAGGAGAAGCAGGTGTCCTTCTAGTAAGGAGAAGCAGGTGCCCTTCTAGTAAGGAGAAGCAGGTGCCCTTCTAGTAAGGAGAAGCAGGTGTCCTTCTAGTAAGGAGAAGCATGTGCCCTACTAGTAAGGAGAAGCATGTGCCCTTCTAGTAAGGAGAAGCAGGTGTCCTTCTAGTAAGGAGAAGCAGGTGTCCTTCTAGTAAGGAGAAGCAGGTGTCCTTCTAGTAAGGAGAAGCAGGTGCCCTTCTAGTAAGGAGAAGCAGGTGTCCTTCTAGTAAGGAGAAGCAGGTGTCCTTCTAGTAAGGAGAAGCAGGTGTCCTTCTAGTAAGGAGAAGCAGGTGCCCTTCTAGTAAGGAGAAGCATGTGCCCTTCTAGTAAGGAGAAGCAGGTGTCCTTCTAGTAAGGAGAAGCAGGTGCCCTTCTAGTAAGGAGAAGCAGGTGCCCTTCTAGTAAGGAGAAGCAGGTGTCCTTCTAGTAAGGAGAAGCATGTGCCCTACTAGTAAGGAGAAGCATGTGCCCTTCTAGTAAGGAGAAGCAGGTGTCCTTCTAGTAAGGAGAAGCAGGTGTCCTTCTAGTAAGGAGATGCAGGTGTCCTTCTAGTAAGGAGAAGCAGGTGCCCTTCTAGTAAGGAGAAGCAGGTGTCCTTCTAGTAAGGAGAAGCAGGTGTCCTTCTAGTAAGGAGAAGCAGGTGTCCTTCTAGTAAGGAGAAGCAGGTGCCCTTCTAGTAAGGAGAAGCAGGTGCCCTTCTAGTAAGGAGAAGCAGGTGCCCTTCTAGTAAGGAGAAGCAGGTGCCCTTCTAGTAAGGAGAAGCAGGTGTCCTTCTAGTAAGGAGAAGCAGGTGTCCTTCTAGTAAGCAGAAGCAGGTGTCCTTCTAGTAAGGAGAAGCAGGTGTCCTTCTAGTAAGGAGAAGCAGGTGTCCTTCTAGTAAGGAGAAGCAGGTGTCCTTCTAGTAAGGAGAAGCAGGTGCCCTTCTAGTAAGCAGAAGCAGGTGTCCTTCTAGTAAGGAGAAGCAGGTGCCCTTCTAGTAAGGAGAAGCAGGTGTCCTTCTAGTAAGGAGAAGCAGGTGTCCTTCTAGTAAGGAGAAGCAGGTGCCCTTCTAGTAAGGAGAAGCATGTGCCCTTCTAGTAAGGAGAAGCATGTGCCCTTCTAGTAAGGAGAAGCAGGTGCCCTTCTAGTAAGGAGAAGCAGGTGTCATTTTAGTAAGGAGAGCAGGTGTCCTTCTAGTAAGGAGAAGCAGGTGCCCTTCTAGTAAGGAGAAGCAGGTGCCCTTCTAGTAAGGAGAAGCAGGTGTCCTTCTAGTAAGGAGAAGCAGGTGCCCTTCTAGTAAGGAGAAGCAGGTGCCCTTCTAGTAAGGAGAAGCAGGTGTCATTTTAGTAAGGAGAGCAGGTGCCCTTTTAGTAAGGAGAAGCAGGTGCCCTTCTAGTAAGGAGAGCAGGTGTCCTTCTAGTAAGGAGAGCAGGTGCCCTTCTGGTAAGGAGAAGCAGGTGCCCTTCTAGTAAGGAGAAGCAGGTGCCCTTCTAGGAAGGAGAAGCAGGTGTCCTTTTAGTAAGGAGAAGCAGGTGCCCTTCTAGTAAGGAGAAGCAGGTGTCCTTCTAGTAAGCAGAAGCAGGTGCCCTTCTAGTAAGGAGGAGCAGGTGTCCTTCTAGTAAGCAGAAGCAGGTGTCCTTCTAGTAAGGAGAAGCAGGTGCCCTTCTAGTAAGGAGAAGCAGGTGTCCTTCTAGTAAGGAGAAGCAGGTGTCCTTCTAGTAAGGAGAAGCATGTGCTCTTCTAGTAAGGAGAGCAGGTGTCCTTCTAGTAAGGAGAAGCAGGTGTCCTTCTAGTAAGGAGAAGCAGGTGTCCTTCTAGTAAGGAGAAGCATGTGCCCTTCTAGTAAGGAGAAGCAGGTGTCCTTCTAGTAAGGAGAAGCAGGTGCCCTTCTAGTAAGGAGAAGCAGGTGTCCTTCTAGTAAGGAGAAGCAGGTGTCCTTCTAGTAAGGAGAAGCATGTGCCCTTCTAGTAAGGAGAAGCAGGTGTCCTTCTAGTAAGGAGAAGCATGTGCCCTTCTAGTAAGGAGAAGCAGGTGTCCTTCTAGTAAGGAGAAGCAGGTGTCCTTCTAGTAAGGAGAAGCAGGTGTCCTTCTAGTAAGGAGAAGCATGTGCCCTTCTAGTAAGGAGAAGCAGGTGTCCTTCTAGTAAGGAGAAGCAGGTGCCCTTCTAGTAAGGAGAAGCAGGTGTCCTTCTAGTAAGGAGAAGCAGGTGTCCTTCTAGTAAGGAGAAGCAGGTGTCCTTCTAGTAAGGAGAAGCAGGTGTCCTTCTAGTAAGGAGAAGCAGGTGCCCTTCTAGTAAGGAGAAGCATGTGCCCTTCTAGTAAGGAGAAGCAGGTGTCCTTCTAGTAAGGAGAAGCAGGTGCCCTTCTAGTAAGGAGAAGCAGGTGCCCTTCTAATAAGGAGAAGCAGGTGTCCTTCTAGTAAGGAGAAGCATGTGCCCTTCTAGTAAGGAGAAGCATGTGCCCTTCTAGTAAGGAGAAGCAGGTGTCCTTCTAGTAAGGAGAAGCAGGTGTCCTTCTAGTAAGGAGAAGCAGGTGTCCTTCTAGTAAGGAGAAGCAGGTGCCCTTCTAGTAAGGAGAAGCAGGTGTCATTCTAGTAAGGAGAAGCAGGTGTCCTTCTAGTAAGGAGAAGCAGGTGTCCTTCTAGTAAGCAGAAGCAGGTGTCCTTCTAGTAAGGAGAAGCAGGTGCCCTTCTAGTAAGGAGAGGCAGGTGTCCTTCTAGTAAGGAGAAGCAGGTGTCCTTCTAGTAAGGAGAAGCATGTGCCCTTCTAGTAAGGAGAGCAGGTGTCCTTCTAGTAAGGAGAAGCAGGTGTCCTTCTAGTAAGGAGAAGCAGGTGTCCTTCTAGTAAGGAGAAGCATGTGCCCTTCTAGTAAGGAGAAGCAGGTGTCCTTCTAGTAAGGAGAAGCAGGTGTCCTTCTATTAAGGAGAAGCAGGTGCCCTTCTAGTAAGGAGAAGCAGGTGTCCTTCTAGTAAGGAGAAGCAGGTGCCCTTCTAGTAAGCAGAAGCAGGTGTCCTTCTAGTAAGGAGAAGCAGGTGTCCTTCTAGTAAGGAGAAGCAGGTGCCCTTCTAGTAAGTAGAAGCAGGTGTCATTCTAGTAAGGAGAAGCAGGTGTCCTTCTAGTAAGGAGAAGCAGGTGCCCTTCTAGTAAGCAGAAGCAGCTGTCCTTCTAGTAAGGAGAAGCAGGTGCCCTTCTAGTAAGGAGAAGCAGGTGTCCTTCTAGTAAGGAGAAGCAGGTGTCCTTCTAGTAAGGAGAAGCAGGTGCCCTTCTAGTAAGCAGAAGCAGGTGTCCTTCTAGTAAGGAGAAGCAGGTGTCCTTCTAGTAAGGAGAGCAGGTGTCCTTCTAGTAAGGAGAAGCAGGTGCCCTTCTAGTAAGGAGAAGCAGGTGTCCTTCTAGTAAGGAGAAGCAGGTGCCCTTCTAGTAAGCAGAAGCAGGTGTCCTTCTAGTAAGGAGAAGCAGGTGTCCTTCTAGTAAGGAGAAGCAGGTGCCCTTCTAGTAAGTAGAAGCAGGTGTCCTTCTAGTAAGGAGAAGCAGGTGTCCTTCTAGTAAGGAGAAGCAGGTGCCCTTCTTGTAAGCAGAAGCAGGTGTCCTTCTAGTAAGGAGAAGCAGGTGCCCTTCTAGTAAGGAGAAGCAGGTGTCCTTCTAGTAAGGAGAAGCAGGTGTCCTTCTAGTAAGGAGAAGCAGGTGCCCTTCTAGTAAGCAGAAGCAGGTGTCCTTCTAGTAAGGAGAAGCAGGTGTCCTTCTAGTAAGGAGAGCAGGTGTCCTTCTAGTAAGGAGAAGCAGGTGTCCTTCAGAGCCCCTCATTCTTTAGATCTAATCACCAATAAGATCCTATAGAACTGACTAGATTCATTTTGCATTGATGTTTCCACCCATGTAAGGAGTTACTCCACAAAACACATCTGAATTTGAGTGACATATTACCTCTCTTGTCAATGTATCAATTCAGCGCTGCTTTGGTGACCAGTCCACCACATTGTTATGGCCTGTTCCCCCATGTCTTACTCTAACACCCCATGACACTGTTCATCTGCTTCTAGGCTATTCCATTTACACTGGCTAACGGTCTGTTCCACCATTACACCTCTGCCTAGATAGTGCCGCAGATACTGTTTTGCCCGTTCATATTCGTCGGACTGATCAATACGTTTCACGACAATTATAGTTTTATTTGCGTATTGGTCATTCAACATTTTACCCTGGGTCTCATTAGCCCAGCACATAATGTGATGTGGTACACTGGGTTTCCCAGCCAAAACAGTCTGTTTTTATCTTTAAACTGATACACTATCGGCATTTGGTGCACAAACATTATTTTTAATTATGGAGCATGGGACTCTCATCGGTCTCCCGGTAACTACTTCGTGTGGTGTGAGTCCAGTGGTTGCATTCGTTGATGCCCTCATAGACATCGATTCCACTGGTAGGTGTGGTAGGTGTGGTAGGTCTGTCACCCAGTATTTTTCTTCACTTTTCAATGCTTTGGCAATCTTCTCCTTCACGGTACAGTGCTGGCGTTCTGTCACCCCCGCCGCCTGCGGGTGATACAGACAATGCAGAGCTTTATCCCCAGAGCTTTACACACAGAGCTTTATCCCCAGAGCTTTATCCCCAGAGCTTTACACACAGAGCTTTATCCCCAGAGCTTTATCCCCAGAGCTTTACACACAGAGCTTTATCCCCAGAGCTTTATCCCCAGAGCTTTATCCCCAGAGCTTTATCCCCAGAGCTTTACACACAGAGCTTTATCCCCAGAGCTTTATCCCCAGAGCTTTATCCCCAGAGCTTTATCCCCAGAGCTTTATCCCCAGAGCGTTATCCCCAGAGCTTTACACACAGAGCTTTATCCCCAGAGCGTTATTCCCAGAGCTTTATCCCCAGAGCGTTATCCCCAGAGCGTTATCCCCAGAGCGTTATCCCCAGAGCGTTATCCCCAGAGCGTTATCCCCAGAGCGTTATCCCCAGAGCGTTATCCCCAGAGCTTTATCCCCAGAGCTTTATCCCCAGAGCTTAATCCCCAGAGCTTTACACACAGAGCTTTATCCCCAGAGCGTTATCCCCAGAGCGTTATCCCCAGAGCGTTATCCCCAGAGCGTTATCCCCAGAGCGTTATCCCCAGAGCGTTATCCCCAGAGCGTTATCCCCAGAGCGTTATCCCCAGAGCGTTATCCCCAGAGCGTTAACCCCAGAGCGTTATCCCCAGAGCTTTATCCCCAGAGCTTTACACACAGAGCTTAATCCCCAGAGCTTTTGTTGTGGAAAATAACCACTATACTTTATTACAAATAAGGTCTTACAGAGTTTTTGTTGCATCAAGAAATGACTTGATTAAAGTTTTCAACAAAGCTGATACCAGTCTGCAGAGTGGCACCCCCCCTTACGGTCTCCCTCCATCTTATATAGTCCTCTTCAGTTTTCCCGCTCTTTTATTGCACTTCCTTTGTCTCTGAGAGCGGCTAAACTCAACTTTCATTAAGTTCAGAGTACTACAATCAATCAATCCTTATCTTGCAAAAACACTCATGTTTAGTTTCAACTCTTGATCAACCCTGGCTCTTTTCACTGTGTTTGAAGACAAAAACAAACGGCCCAAGCCAGTTTCAGTCTTTGATATGATAAGACAACCATGGATCTAAGTAAGAGAAAGCAATCTGACCCTAGGGCAGGTTCCCTCTCTACTCACCCACACAGTGAAATTAAATGACCCAATACAATTCCTGGCCCAGTAACAAAGAATGCTAACTTTATGCTCTTGATTAACCCAGTTCTACCTCATAATCCATTAAACTCTACAGTTCATTAATAATAATTCACCACCCTTTACACACAGCGCTTTATCCCCAGAGCTTTACACACAGCACGTAGGACTTTCAAAGTGAAATGCATCTCCTTGATCAGAGTCGAGGGTCCAAATTCGTGGAACGACTCCCTCAGCAAAGTTTGAGCTACAAAGTTTGCTGATGCTGAGGAAGTTGCTCTACTTGGAGGACGTATGAAGTCTGTAATGAAGGAGGTCCATCTGGTGGCGGGAGCTGTGTAGGGCACGTGGGTGGAACATTACATTGTACCACACAACACATCGTTTAACCCAGTCCCGAAACGTACTCAACACTCCCCGCCCCCACCACGTGGCCTTGAACTGAGAGTACATGTTCACTGCTGATTGGTGGGTGGGTCTGTGGTACATTTCAGCAAGGGTAATATGAAACCCATTCGGCACTACTGTTGGTTTCCCAGTGGTTGTATTGCACCACACCGCCTCTGTGTTTACTGTTGGTTTCCCAGTGGTTGTATTGCACCACACCGCCTCTGTGTTTACTGTTGGTTTCCCAGTGGTTGTATTGCACCACACCCCCTCTGTGTTTACTATTGGTTTCCCAGTGGTTGTATTGCACCACACCCCCTCTGTGTTTACTGTTGGTTTCCCAGTGGTTGTATTGCACCACACCCCCTCTGTGTTTACTGTTGGTTTCCTAGTGGTTGTATTGTACCACACCCCCTCTGTGTTTACTATTGGTTTCCTAGTGGTTGTATTGTACCACACCCCCTCTGTGTTTACTGTTGGTTTCCTAGTGGTTGTATTGTACCACACCCCCTCTGTGTTTACTGTTGGTTTCCTAGTGGTTGTATTGCACCACACCCCCTCTGTGTTTACTATTGGTTTCCTAGTGGTTGTATTGTACCACACCCCCTCTGTGTTTACTATTGGTTTCCTAGTGGTTGTATTGTACCACACCCCCTCTGTGTTTACTATTGGTTTCCTAGTGGTTGTATTGTACCACACCCCCTCTGTGTTTACTATTGGTTTCCCAGTGGTTGTATTGCACCACACCCCCTCTGTGTTTACTATTGGTTTCCTAGTGGTTGTATTGTACCACACCCCCTCTGTGTTTACTATTGGTTTCCCAGTGGTTGTATTGCACCACACCCCTCTGTGTTTACTATTGGTTTCCTAGTGGTTGTATTGTACCACACCCCTCTGTGTTTACTATTGGTTTCCTAGTGGTTGTATTGCACCACACCCCCTCTGTGTTTACTGTTGGTTTCCTAGTGGTTGTATTGTACCACACCCCTCTGTGTTTACTGTTGGTTTCCCAGTGGTTGTATTGCACCACACCCCCTCTGTGTTTACTATTGGTTTCCCAGTGGTTGTATTGCACCACACCCCCTCTGTGTTTACTGTTGGTTTCCCAGTGGTTGTATTGTACCACACCCCCTCTGTGTTTACTATTGGTTTCCTAGTGGTTGTATTGCACCACACCCCCTCTGTGTTTACTGTTGGTTTCCTAGTGGTTGTATTGTACCACACCCCCTCTGTGTTTACTATTGGTTTCCCAGTGGTTGTATTGCACCACACCCCCTCTGTGTTTACTGTTGGTTTCCTAGTGGTTGTATTGCACCACACCCCCTCTGTGTTTACTGTTGGTTTCCTAGTGGTTGTATTGTACCACACCCCCTCTGTGTTTACTATTGGTTTCCTAGTGGTTGTATTGCACCACACCCCCTTTGTGTTTACTGTTGGTTTCCCAGTGGTTGTATTGTACCACACCCCCTCTGTGTTTACTATTGGTTTCCTAGTGGTTGTATTGCACCACACCCCCTCTGTGTTTACTATTGGTTTCCTAGTGGTTGTATTGCACCACACCCCCTCTGTGTTTACTATTGGTTTCCCAGTGGTTGTATTGCACCACACCCCCTCTGTGTTTACTGTTGGTTTCCTAGTGGTTGTATTGCACCACACCCCCTCTGTGTTTACTGTTGGTTTCCTAGTGGTTGTATTGTACCACACCCCCTCTGTGTTTACTGTTGGTTTCCTAGTGGTTGTATTGTACCACACCCCCTCTGTGTTTACTATTGGTTTCCTAGTGGTTGTATTGTACCACACCCCCTCTGTGTTTACTATTGGTTTCCTAGTGGTTGTATTGTACCACACCCCCTCTGTGTTTACTATTGGTTTCCTAGTGGTTGTATTGCACCACACCCCCTCTGTGTTTACTGTTGGTTTCCTAGTGGTTGTATTGTACCACACCCCCTCTGTGTTTACTATTGGTTTCCTAGTGGTTGTATTGTACCACACCCCCTCTGTGTTTACTATTGGTTTCCTAGTGGTTGTATTGCACCACACCCCCTCTGTGTTTACTATTGGTTTCCCAGTGGTTGTATTGTACCACACCCCCTCTGTGTTTACTATTGGTTTCCTAGTGGTTGTATTGTACCACACCCCCTCTGTGTTTACTGTTGGTTTCCCAGTGGTTGTATTGCACCACACCCCCTCTGTGTTTACTATTGGTTTCCTAGTGGTTGTATTGCACCACACCCCCTCTGTGTTTACTATTGGTTTCCCAGTGGTTGTATTGCACCACACCCCCTCTGTGTTTACTATTGGTTTCCCAGTGGTTGTATTGTACCACACCCCTCTGTGTTTACTATTGGTTTCCCTAGTGGTTGTATTGCACCACACCCCTTTGTGTTTACTATTGGTTTCCCAGTGGTTGTATTTGCACCACACCCCTCTGTGTTTACTATTGGTTTCCTAGTGGTTGTATTGTACCACACCCCCTCTGTGTTTACTATTGGTTTCCTAGTGGTTGTATTGTACCACACCCCTCTGTGTTTACTGTTGGTTTCCTAGTGGTTGTATTGCACCACACCCCCTCTGTGTTTACTGTTGGTTTCCTAGTGGTTGTATTGTACCACACCCCCTCTGTGTTTACTATTGGTTTCCTAGTGGTTGTATTGCACCACACCCCCTCTGTGTTTACTGTTGGTTTCCCAGTGGTTGTATTGCACCACACCCCCTCTGTGTTTACTATTGGTTTCCTAGTGGTTGTATTGTACCACACCCCTCTGTGTTTACTGTTGGTTTCCTAGTGGTTGTATTGTACCACACCCCCTCTGTGTTTACTTGTTGGTTTCCCAGTGGTTGTATTGCACCACACCCCCTCTGTGTTTACTGTTGGTTTCCCTAGTGGTTGTATTGCACCACACCCCCTCTGTGTTTACTGTTGGTTTCCTAGTGGTTGTATTGTACCACACCCCCTCTGTGTTTACTGTTGGTTTCCCCAGTGGTTGTATTGTACCACACCCCTCTGTGTTTACTGTTGGTTTCCCTAGTGGTTGTATTGCACCACACCCCCTCTGTGTTTACTATTGGTTTCTAGTGGTTGTATTGCACCACACCCCCTCTGTGTTTACTATTGGTTTCCTAGTGGTTGTATTGTACCACACCCCCTCTGTGTTTACTGTTGGTTTCCTAGTGGTTGTATTGCACCACACCCCTCTGTGTTTACTATTGGTTTCCTAGTGGTTGTATTGTACCACACCCCCTCTGTGTTTACTGTTGGTTTCCTAGTGGTTGTATTGCACCACACCCCCTCTGTGTTTACTATTGGTTTCCTAGTGGTTGTATTGTACCACACCCCCTCTGTGTTTACTGTTGGTTTCCTAGTGGTTGTATTGCACCACACCCCTCTGTGTTTACTATTGGTTTCCTAGTGGTTGTATTGCACCACACCCCTCTGTGTTTACTGTTGGTTTCCCAGTGGTTGTATTGCACCACACCCCTCTGTGTTTACTATTGGTTTCCCAGTGGTTGTATTGCACCACACCCCTCTGTGTTTACTATTGGTTTCCCTAGTGGTTGTATTGTACCACACCCTCTGTGTTTACTATTGGTTTCCTAGTGGTTGTATTGTACCACACCCCCTCTGTGTTTACTGTTGGTTTCCTAGTGGTTGTATTGTACCACACCCCTCTGTGTTTACTGTTGGTTTCCCAGTGGTTGTATTGCACCACACCCCCTCTGTGTTTACTGTTGGTTTCCCAGTGGTTGTATTGCACCACACCCCCTCTGTGTTTACTGTTGGTTTCCTAGTGGTTGTATTGTACCACACCCCTCTGTGTTTACTGTTGGTTTCCCAGTGGTTGTATTGTACCACACCCCTCTGTGTTTACTGTTGGTTTCCAGTGGTTGTATTGCACCACACCCCTCTGTGTTTACTATTGGTTTCCTAGTGGTTGTATTGCACCACACCCCCTCTGTGTTTACTATTGGTTTCCTTTTTGCTAGTGGTTGTATTGTACCACACCCCTCTGTGTTTACTGTTGGTTTCCTAGTGGTTGTATTGCACCACACCCCCTCTGTGTTTACTATTGGTTTCCTAGTGGTTGTATTGTACCACACCCCCTCTGTGTTTACTGTTGGTTTCCTAGTGGTTGTATTGCACCACACCCCCTCTGTGTTTACTATTGGTTTCCTAGTGGTTGTATTGTACCACACCCCTCTGTGTTTACTGTTGGTTTCTAGTGGTTGTATTGCACCACACCCCTCTGTGTTTACTATTGGTTTCCCTAGTGGTTGTATTGCACCACACCCCCTCTGTGTTTACTGTTGGTTTCCCAGTGGTTGTATTGCACCACACCCCCTCTGTGTTTACTATTGGTTTCCCAGTGGTTGTATTGCACCACACCCCCTCTGTGTTTACTATTGGTTTCCCAGTGGTTGTATTGCACCACACCCCTCTGTGTTTACTGTTGGTTTCCTAGTGGTTGTATTGCACCACACCCCCTCTGTGTTTACTATTGGTTTCCTAGTGGTTGTATTGCACACACCCCTCTGTGTTTACTATTGGTTTCCTAGTGGTTGTATTGTACCACACCCCTCTGTGTTTACTGTTGGTTTCCTAGTGGTTGTATTGCACCACACCCCTCTGTGTTTACTATTGGTTTCCTAGTGGTTGTATTGTACCACACCCCCTCTGTGTTTACTGTTGGTTTCCTAGTGGTTGTATTGCACCACACCCCTCTGTGTTTACTATTGGTTTCCTAGTGGTTGTATTGTACCACACCCCTCTGTGTTTACTGTTGGTTTCCTAGTGGTTGTATTGCACCACACCCCCTCTGTGTTTACTATTGGTTTCCTAGTGGTTGTATTGCACCACACCCCCTCTGTGTTTACTGTTGGTTTCCCAGTGGTTGTATTGCACCACACCCCTCTGTGTTTACTATTGGTTTCCCAGTGGTTGTATTGCACCACACCCCTCTGTGTTTACTATTGGTTTCCTAGTGGTTGTATTGTACCACACCCCCTCTGTGTTTACTATTGGTTTCCTAGTGGTTGTATTGTACCACACCCCTCTGTGTTTACTGTTGGTTTCCTAGTGGTTGTATTGCACCACACCCCCTCTGTGTTTACTGTTGGTTTCTAGTGGTTGTATTGTACCACACCCCCTCTGTGTTTACTGTTGGTTTCCCCAGTGGTTGTATTGCACCACACCCCTCTGTGTTTACTGTTGGTTTCCTAGTGGTTGTATTGCACCACACCCCCTCTGTGTTTACTGTTGGTTTCCTAGTGGTTGTATTGTACCACACCCCCCTCTGTGTTTACTGTTGGTTTCCCAGTGGTTGTATTGTACCACACCCCTCTGTGTTTACTGTTGGTTTCCTAGTGGTTGTATTGCACCACACCCCTCTGTGTTTACTATTGGTTTCCTAGTGGTTGTATTGCACCACACCCCTCTGTGTTTACTATTGGTTTCCTAGTGGTTGTATTGTACCACACCCCCTCTGTGTTTACTGTTGGTTTCCTAGTGGTTGTATTGTACCACACCCCCTCTGTGTTTACTATTGGTTTCCTAGTGGTTGTATTGTACCACACCCCTCTGTGTTTACTGTTGGTTTCCTAGTGGTTGTATTGCACCACACCCCCTCTGTGTTTACTATTGGTTTCCTAGTGGTTGTATTGTACCACACCCCCTCTGTGTTTACTGTTGGTTTCCTAGTGGTTGTATTGCACCACACCCCCTCTGTGTTTACTATTGGTTTCCTAGTGGTTGTATTGCACCACACCCTCTGTGTTTACTGTTGGTTTCCCAGTGGTTGTATTGCACCACACCCCCTCTGTGTTTACTATTGGTTTCCCAGTGGTTGTATTGCACCACACCCCCTCTGTGTTTACTATTGGTTTCCTAGTGGTTGTATTGTACCACACCCCCTCTGTGTTTACTATTGGTTTCCTAGTGGTTGTATTGTACCACACCCCTCTGTGTTTACTGTTGGTTTCCCTAGTGGTTGTATTGCACCACACCCCTCTGTGTTTACTGTTGGTTTCCTAGTGGTTGTATTGTACCACACCCCCTCTGTGTTTACTGTTGGTTTCCTAGTGGTTGTATTGTACCACACCCCCTCTGTGTTTACTATTGGTTTCCTAGTGGTTGTATTGTACCACACCCCCTCTGTGTTTACTATTGGTTTCCCAGTGGTTGTATTGTACCACACCCCCTCTGTGTTTACTATTGGTTTCCCAGTGGTTGTATTGTACCACACCCCCTCTGTGTTTACTATTGGTTTCCTAGTGGTTGTATTGCACCACACCCCCTCTGTGTTTACTATTGGTTTCCTAGTTGTTGTATTGCACCACACCCCCTCTGTGTTTACTGTTGGTTTCCCAGTGGTTGTATTGCACCACACCCCCTCTGTGTTTACTATTGGTTTCCCAGTGGTTGTATTGCACCACACCCCCTCTGTGTTTACTATTGGTTTCCTAGTGGTTGTATTGCACCACACCCCCTCTGTGTTTACTGTTGGTTTCCCAGTGGTTGTATTGCACCACACCCCCTCTGTGTTTACTATTGGTTTCCTAGTGGTTGTATTGCACCACACCCCCTCTGTGTTTACTATTGGTTTCCCAGTGGTTGTATTGCACCACACCCCCTCTGTGTTTACTATTGGTTTCCTAGTGGTTGTATTGCACCACTCCCCCTCTGTGTTTACTGTTGGTTTCCTAGTGGTTGTATTGCACCACACCCCCTCTGTGTTTACTATTGGTTTCCTAGTGGTTGTATTGCACCACACCCCTCTGTGTTTACTATTGGTTTCCTAGTGGTTGTATTGTACCACACCCCCTCTGTGTTTACTGTTGGTTTCCCAGTGGTTGTATTGCACCACACCCCCTCTGTGTTTACTATTGATTTCCTAGTGGTTGTATTGTACCACACCCCCTCTGTGTTTACTGTTGGTTTCCTAGTGGTTGTATTGCACCACACCCCCTCTGTGTTTACTATTGGTTTCCTAGTGGTTGTATTGCACCACACCCCCTCTGTGTTTACTATTGGTTTCCTAGTGGTTGTATTGTACCACACCCCCTCTGTGTTTACTGTTGGTTTCCCAGTGGTTGTATTGTACCACACCCCCTCTGTGTTTACTATTGGTTTCCCAGTGGTTGTATTGTACCACACCCCCTCTGTGTTTACTATTGGTTTCCTAGTGGTTGTATTGCACCACACCCCTCTGTGTTTACTATTGGTTTCCTAGTGGTTGTATTGCACCACACCCCCTCTGTGTTTACTGTTGGTTTCCCAGTGGTTGTATTGCACCACACACCCTCTGTGTTTACTATTGGTTTTCCAGTGGTTGTATTGCACCACACCCCCTCTGTGTTTACTATTGGTTTCCTAGTGGTTGTATTGCACCACACCCCCTCTGTGTTTACTGTTGGTTTCCTAGTGGTTGTATTGCACCACACCCCCTCTGTGTTTACTGTTGGTTTCCCAGTGGTTGTATTGCACCACACCCCCTCTGTGTTTACTATTGGTTTCCCAGTGGTTGTATTGCACCACACCCCCTCTGTATTTACTATTGGTTTCCTAGTGGTTGTATTGTACCACACCCCCTCTGTGTTTACTGTTGGTTTCCCAGTGGTTGTATTGTACCACACCCCCTCTGTGTTTACTATTGGTTTCCTAGTGGTTGTATTGTACCACACCCCCTCTGTGTTTACTATTGGTTTCCTAGTGGTTGTATTGCACCACACCCCCTCTGTGTTTACTGTTGGTTTCCCAGTGGTTGTATTGCACCACACCCCTCTGTGTTTACTATTGGTTTCCTAGTGGTTGTATTGTACCACACCCCCTCTGTGTTTACTGTTGGTTTCCCAGTGGTTGTATTGTACCACACCCCCTCTGTGTTTACTATTGGTTTCCTAGTGGTTGTATTGTACCACACCCCCTCTGTGTTTACTGTTGGTTTCCTAGTGGTTGTATTGCACCACACCCCCTCTGTGTTTACTGTTGGTTTCCTAGTGGTTGTATTGTACCACACCCCTCTGTGTTTACTGTTGGTTTCCCAGTGGTTGTATTGTACCACACCCCCCTCTGTGTTTACTATTGGTTTCCTAGTGGTTGTATTGTACCACACCCCCTCTGTGTTTACTATTGGTTTCCTAGTGGTTGTATTGTACCACACCCCCTCTGTGTTTACTGTTGGTTTCCTAGTGGTTGTATTGTACCACACCCCCTCTGTGTTTACTGTTGGTTTCCTAGTGGTTGTATTGCACCACACCCCCTCTGTGTTTACTGTTGGTTTCCTAGTGGTTGTATTGTACCACACCCCCTCTGTGTTTACTATTGGTTTCCCAGTGGTTGTATTGTACCACACCCCCTCTGTGTTTACTGTTGGTTTCCCAGTGGTTGTATTGTACCACACCCCTCTGTGTTTACTATTGGTTTCCCTAGTGGTTGTATTGTACCACACCCCTCTGTGTTTACTATTGGTTTCCTAGTGGTTGTATTGTACCACACCCCCTCTGTGTTTACTGTTGGTTTCCTAGTGGTTGTATTGTACCACACCCCTCTGTGTTTACTGTTGGTTTCCTAGTGGTTGTATTGCACCACACCCCCTCTGTGTTTACTGTTGGTTTCCTAGTGGTTGTATTGTACCACACCCCCTCTGTGTTTACTATTGGTTTCCCAGTGGTTGTATTGTACCACACCCCCTCTGTGTTTACTGTTGGTTTCCTAGTGGTTGTATTGTACCACACCCCCTCTGTGTTTACTATTGGTTTCCTAGTGGTTGTATTGTACCACACCCCTCTGTGTTTACTGTTGGTTTCCCAGTGGTTGTATTGCACCACACCCCTCTGTGTTTACTATTGGTTTCCTAGTGGTTGTATTGCACCACACCCCCTCTGTGTTTACTGTTGGTTTCCTAGTGGTTGTATTGTACCACACCCCCTCTGTGTTTACTATTGGTTTCCTAGTGGTTGTATTGCACCACACCCCCTCTGTGTTTACTATTGGTTTCCTAGTGGTTGTATTGCACCACACCCCCTCTGTGTTTACTATTGGTTTCCCAGTGGTTGTATTGCACCACACCCCCTCTGTGTTTACTGTTGGTTTCCTAGTGGTTGTATTGTACCACACCCCCTCTGTGTTTACTATTGGTTTCCTAGTGGTTGTATTGTACCACACCCCCTCTGTGTTTACTGTTGGTTTCCCAGTGGTTGTATTGCACCACACCCCCTCTGTGTTTACTATTGGTTTCCTAGTGGTTGTATTGCACCACACCCCCTCTGTGTTTACTGTTGGTTTCCTAGTGGTTGTATTGTACCACACCCCCTCTGTGTTTACTGTTGGTTTCCCAGTGGTTGTATTGTACCACACCCCCTCTGTGTTTACTATTGGTTTCCTAGTGGTTGTATTGTACCACACCCCCTCTGTGTTTACTATTGGTTTCCTAGTGGTTGTATTGTACCACACCCCCTCTGTGTTTACTGTTGGTTTCCTAGTGGTTGTATTGTACCACACCCCCTCTGTGTTTACTGTTGGTTTCCTAGTGGTTGTATTGCACCACACCCCTCTGTGTTTACTGTTGGTTTCCTAGTGGTTGTATTGTACCACACCCCTCTGTGTTTACTATTGGTTTCCCAGTGGTTGTATTGTACCACACCCCTCTGTGTTTACTGTTGGTTTCCTAGTGGTTGTATTGTACCACACCCCCTCTGTGTTTACTATTGGTTTCCTAGTGGTTGTATTGTACCACACCCCTCTGTGTTTACTGTTGGTTTCCCAGTGGTTGTATTGCACCACACCCCTCTGTGTTTACTATTGGTTTCCTAGTGGTTGTATTGCACCACACCCCCTCTGTGTTTACTGTTGGTTTCCTAGTGGTTGTATTGTACCACACCCCCTCTGTGTTTACTATTGGTTTCCTAGTGGTTGTATTGCACCACACCCCCTCTGTGTTTACTATTGGTTTCCTAGTGGTTGTATTGCACCACACCCCCTCTGTGTTTACTATTGGTTTCCCAGTGGTTGTATTGCACCACACCCCCTCTGTGTTTACTGTTGGTTTCCTAGTGGTTGTATTGTACCACACCCCCTCTGTGTTTACTATTGGTTTCCTAGTGGTTGTATTGTACCACACCCCCTCTGTGTTTACTGTTGGTTTCCCCAGTGGTTGTATTGCACCACACCCCTCTGTGTTTACTATTGGTTTCCTAGTGGTTGTATTGCACCACACCCCCTCTGTGTTTACTGTTGGTTTCCTAGTGGTTGTATTGTACCACACCCCCTCTGTGTTTACTATTGGTTTCCTAGTGGTTGTATTGCACCACACCCCTCTGTGTTTACTATTGGTTTCCTAGTGGTTGTATTGCACCACACCCCTCTGTGTTTACTATTGGTTTCCCAGTGGTTGTATTGCACCACACCCCCTCTGTGTTTACTGTTGGTTTCCCTAGTGGTTGTATTGCACCACACCCCTCTGTGTTTACTATTGGTTTCCCAGTGGTTGTATTGCACCACACCCTCTCTGTGTTTACTGTTGGTTTCCTAGTGGTTGTATTGCACCACACCCCCTCTGTGTTTACTATTGGTTTCCTAGTGGTTGTATTGCACCACACCCCCTCTGTGTTTACTATTGGTTTCCCAGTGGTTGTATTGTACCACACCCCCTCTGTGTTTACTATTGGTTTCCCAGTGGTTGTATTGTACCACACCCCCTCTGTGTTTACTATTGGTTTCCCAGTGGTTGTATTGTACCACACCCCCTCTGTGTTTACTATTGGTTTCCCAGTGGTTGTATTGTACCACACCCCCTCTGTGTTTACTATTGGTTTCCCAGTGGTTGTATTGCACCACACCCCCTCTGTGTTTACTATTGGTTTCCCAGTGGTTGTATTGTACCACACCCCCTCTGTGTTTACTATTGGTTTCCCAGTGGTTGTATTGCACCACACCCCCTCTGTGTTTACTATTGGTTTCCCAGTGGTTGTATTGTACCACACCCCCTCTGTGTTTACTATTGGTTTCCCAGTGGTTGTATTGTACCACACCCCCTCTGTGTTTACTATTGGTTTCCCAGTGGTTGTATTGTACCACACCCCCTCTGTGTTTACTATTGGTTTCCCAGTGGTTGTATTGTACCACACCCCCTCTGTGTTTACTATTGGTTTCCCAGTGGTTGTATTGTACCACACCCCCTCTGTGTTTACTATTGGTTTCCCAGTGGTTGTATTGTACCACACCCCCTCTGTGTTTACTATTGGTTTCCCAGTGGTTGTATTGTACCACACCCCCCTCTGTGTTTACTATTGGTTTCCCAGTGGTTGTATTGTACCACACCCCCTCTGTGTTTACTATTGGTTTCCCAGTGGTTGTATTGTACCACACCCCCTCTGTGTTTACTATTGGTTTCCCAGTGGTTGTATTGCACCACACCCTCTCTGTGTTTACTATTGGTTTCCCAGTGGTTGTATTGTACCACACCCCCTCTGTGTTTACTATTGGTTTCCCAGTGGTTGTATTGTACCACACCCCCTCTGTGTTTACTATTGGTTTCCCCAGTGGTTGTATTGCACCACACCCTCTCTGTGTTTACTATTGGTTTCCCAGTGGTTGTATTGTACCACACCCCCTCTGTGTTTACTATTGGTTTCCCAGTGGTTGTATTGCACCACACCCCCTCTGTGTTTACTGTTGGTTTCCCAGTGGTTGTATTGTACCACACCCCCTCTGTGTTTACTTATTGGTTTCCCCAGTGGTTGTATTGTACCACACCCCCTCTGTGTTTACTATTGGTTTCCCAGTGGTTGTATTGCACCACACCCCTCTGTGTTTACTATTGGTTTCCCAGTGGTTGTATTGTACCACACCCTCTCTGTGTTTACTATTGGTTTCCCAGTGGTTGTATTGCACCACACCCCCTCTGTGTTTACTATTGGTTTCCCAGTGGTTGTATTGCACCACACCCCTCTGTGTTTACTATTGGTTTCCCAGTGGTTGTATTGTACCACACCCCCTCTGTGTTTACTATTGGTTTCCCAGTGGTTGTATTGCACCACACCCCTCTGTGTTTACTATTGGTTTCCCAGTGGTTGTATTGCACCACACCCTCTCTGTGTTTACTATTGGTTTCCCAGTGGTTGTATTGCACCACACCCCCTCTGTGTTTACTATTGGTTTCCCAGTGGTTGTATTGCACCACACCCTCTGTGTTTACTATTGGTTTCCCAGTGGTTGTATTGTACCACACCCCTCTGTGTTTACTATTGGTTTCCCAGTGGTTGTATTGTACCACACCCCCTCTGTGTTTACTATTGGTTTCCCAGTGGTTGTATTGTACCACACCCCCCTCTGTGTTTACTATTGGTTTCCCAGTGGTTGTATTGTACCACACCCCCTCTGTGTTTACTATTGGTTTCCCAGTGGTTGTATTGCACCACACCCCCTCTGTGTTTACTATTGGTTTCCCAGTGGTTGTATTGTACCACACCCCCTCTGTGTTTACTATTGGTTTCCCAGTGGTTGTATTGTACCACACCCCCTCTGTGTTTACTATTGGTTTCCCAGTGGTTGTATTGTACCACACCCCTCTGTGTTTACTATTGGTTTCCCAGTGGTTGTATTGTACCACACCCCTCTGTGTTTACTATTGGTTTCCCAGTGGTTGTATTGTACCACACCCCCTCTGTGTTTACTATTGGTTTCCCAGTGGTTGTATTGCACCACACCCCTCTGTGTTTACTATTGGTTTCCCAGTGGTTGTATTGTACCACACCCCTCTGTGTTTACTATTGGTTTCCCAGTGGTTGTATTGTACCACACCCCTCTGTGTTTACTATTGGTTTCCCAGTGGTTGTATTGTACCACACCCCCTCTGTGTTTACTATTGGTTTCCCAGTGGTTGTATTGCACCACACCCCCTCTGTGTTTACTATTGGTTTCCCAGTGGTTGTATTGCACCACACCCTCTCTGTGTTTACTATTGGTTTCCCAGTGGTTGTATTGCACCACACCCCCTCTGTGTTTACTATTGGTTTCCCAGTGGTTGTATTGTACCACACCCCCTCTGTGTTTACTATTGGTTTCCCAGTGGTTGTATTGTACCACACCCCCTCTGTGTTTACTATTGGTTTCCCAGTGGTTGTATTGTACCACACCCTCTCTGTGTTTACTATTGGTTTCCCAGTGGTTGTATTGCACCACACCCTCTCTGTGTTTACTATTGGTTTCCCAGTGGTTGTATTGCACCACACCCCCTCTGTGTTTACTGTTGGTTTCCCAGTGGTTGTATTGCACCACACCCCCTCTGTGTTTACTATTGGTTTCCCAGTGGTTGTATTGTACCACACCCCCTCTGTGTTTACTATTGGTTTCCCAGTGGTTGTATTGCACCACACCCTCTCTGTGTTTACTATTGGTTTCCCAGTGGTTGTATTGCACCACACCCTCTCTGTGTTTACTATTGGTTTCCCAGTGGTTGTATTGCACCACACCCCTCTGTGTTTACTATTGGTTTCCCAGTGGTTGTATTGCACCACACCCCCCTCTGTGTTTACTATTGGTTTCCCAGTGGTTGTATTGTACCACACCCCTCTGTGTTTACTATTGGTTTCCCAGTGGTTGTATTGTACCACACCCTCCTCTGTGTTTACTATTGGTTTCCCAGTGGTTGTATTGTACCACACCCCCTCTGTGTTTACTATTGGTTTCCCAGTGGTTGTATTGCACCACACCCTCTCTGTGTTTACTATTGGTTTCCCAGTGGTTGTATTGCACCACACCCCCTCTGTGTTTACTATTGGTTTCCCAGTGGTTGTATTGCACCACACCCCCTCTGTGTTTACTGTTGGTTTCCCAGTGGTTGTATTGTACCACACCCCCTCTGTGTTTACTGTTGGTTTCCTAGTGGTTGTATTGTACCACACCCCCTCTGTGTTTACTATTGGTTTCCCAGTGGTTGTATTGCACCACACCCCCTCTGTGTTTACTATTGGTTTCCCAGTGGTTGTATTGCACCACACCCCTCTGTGTTTACTATTGGTTTCCCAGTGGTTGTATTGTACCACACCCCTCTGTGTTTACTATTGGTTTCCCAGTGGTTGTATTGCACCACACCCCTCTGTGTTTACTATTGGTTTCCCAGTGGTTGTATTGTACCACACCCCCTCTGTGTTTACTATTGGTTTCCCAGTGGTTGTATTGTACCACACCCCTCTGTGTTTACTATTGGTTTCCCAGTGGTTGTATTGTACCACACCCCCTCTGTGTTTACTATTGGTTTCCCAGTGGTTGTATTGTACCACACCCCCTCTGTGTTTACTATTGGTTTCCCAGTGGTTGTATTGTACCACACCCCCTCTGTGTTTACTATTGGTTTCCCAGTGGTTGTATTGTACCACACCCCTCTGTGTTTACTATTGGTTTCCCAGTGGTTGTATTGTACCACACCCCCTCTGTGTTTACTATTGGTTTCCCAGTGGTTGTATTGTACCACACCCCCTCTGTGTTTACTATTGGTTTCCCAGTGGTTGTATTGTACCACACCCCCTCTGTGTTTACTATTGGTTTCCCAGTGGTTGTATTGCACCACACCCTCTCTGTGTTTACTATTGGTTTCCCAGTGGTTGTATTGCACCACACCCCTCTGTGTTTACTATTGGTTTCCCCAGTGGTTGTATTGCACCACACCCCTCTGTGTTTACTATTGGTTTCCCAGTGGTTGTATTGTACCACACCCCCTCTGTGTTTACTATTGGTTTCCCAGTGGTTGTATTGTACCACACCCCCTCTGTGTTTACTATTGGTTTCCCAGTGGTTGTATTGCACCACACCCTCTCTGTGTTTACTATTGGTTTCCCAGTGGTTGTATTGCACCACACCCCCTCTGTGTTTACTATTGGTTTCCCAGTGGTTGTATTGCACCACACCCCCTCTGTGTTTACTGTTGGTTTCCCAGTGGTTGTATT
The DNA here is from genome assembly GCF_020615455.1 of Coregonus clupeaformis. Lineage (NCBI taxonomy): Eukaryota > Metazoa > Chordata > Actinopteri > Salmoniformes > Salmonidae > Coregonus > Coregonus clupeaformis. The sequence goes on along the minus strand of NC_059200.1, from coordinate 13,350,665 downwards.
GTACCACACCCCCTCTGTGTTTACTATTGGTTTCCCCAGTGGTTGTATTGTACCACACCCCTCTGTGTTTACTATTGGTTTCCCAGTGGTTGTATTGCACCACACCCTCTCTGTGTTTACTATTGGTTTCCCAGTGGTTGTATTGTACCACACCCTCTCTGTGTTTACTATTGGTTTCCCAGTGGTTGTATTGCACCACACCCCCTCTGTGTTTACTATTGGTTTCCCAGTGGTTGTATTGCACCACACCCCCTCTGTGTTTACTATTGGTTTCCCAGTGGTTGTATTGTACCACACCCCCTCTGTGTTTACTATTGGTTTCCCAGTGGTTGTATTGCACCACACCCTCTCTGTGTTTACTATTGGTTTCCCAGTGGTTGTATTGTACCACACCCTCTCTGTGTTTACTATTGGTTTCCCAGTGGTTGTATTGCACCACACCCCCTCTGTGTTTACTATTGGTTTCCCAGTGGTTGTATTGCACCACACCCCCTCTGTGTTTACTATTGGTTTCCCAGTGGTTGTATTGTACCACACCCCTCTGTGTTTACTATTGGTTTCCCAGTGGTTGTATTGTACCACACCCCTCTGTGTTTACTATTGGTTTCCCAGTGGTTGTATTGTACCACACCCCCTCTGTGTTTACTATTGGTTTCCCAGTGGTTGTATTGCACCACACCCCTCTGTGTTTACTATTGGTTTCCCAGTGGTTGTATTGCACCACACCCCCTCTGTGTTTACTATTGGTTTCCCAGTGGTTGTATTGCACCACACCCCCTCTGTGTTTACTGTTGGTTTCCCAGTGGTTGTATTGTACCACACCCCCTCTGTGTTTACTGTTGGTTTCCTAGTGGTTGTATTGTACCACACCCCCTCTGTGTTTACTATTGGTTTCCCAGTGGTTGTATTGCACCACACCCTCTCTGTGTTTACTATTGGTTTCCCAGTGGTTGTATTGTACCACACCCTCTCTGTGTTTACTATTGGTTTCCCAGTGGTTGTATTGCACCACACCCCCTCTGTGTTTACTATTGGTTTCCCAGTGGTTGTATTGCACCACACCCCCTCTGTGTTTACTATTGGTTTCCCAGTGGTTGTATTGCACCACACCCCCTCTGTGTTTACTATTGGTTTCCTAGTGGTTGTATTGCACCACACCCCCTCTGTGTTTACTATTGGTTTCCCAGTGGTTGTATTGTACCACACCCCCTCTGTGTTTACTATTGGTTTCCCAGTGGTTGTATTGTACCACACCCCCTCTGTGTTTACTATTGGTTTCCCAGTGGTTGTATTGCACCACACCCCCTCTGTGTTTACTATTGGTTTCCCCAGTGGTTGTATTGTACCACACCCCTCTGTGTTTACTATTGGTTTCCCAGTGGTTGTATTGCACCACACCCCTCTGTGTTTACTATTGGTTTCCCAGTGGTTGTATTGTACCACACCCCCTCTGTGTTTACTATTGGTTTCCCAGTGGTTGTATTGTACCACACCCCCTCTGTGTTTACTATTGGTTTTCCAGTGGTTGTATTGTACCACACCCCCTCTGTGTTTACTGTTGGTTTCCCAGTGGTTGTATTGTACCACACCCCCTCTGTGTTTACTATTGGTTTCCCAGTGGTTGTATTGTACCACACTGTACCACTTGACACCCATTCTCTAACCACTCCCATATTTTCTTCCTAGGAGTTTGCTGTTGACGTTCTATTATCTAATTTACTGGATTTACTTATGATGGATAACAGACACACTTCTAGTAATGCCTCTACTTCATGGCCGTTTTTAAATCGGTGCTCCTGTCGCCGTTAACATGCCCCTTTGTAACCACAGTGTCACAAAATCATGAACTACCCCAAAAGCATAGAGAGAGTCCCCTGCCGACAGCCTACAGGTTGGTCCATAGAGCTCCGCACCCTGGTCTGAACCAGAGGCTGACAATGGGACAGCTTTAACTACTTCTGTTAGTCCATAGAGCTCAGCACCCTGGTCTGAACCAGAGGCTGACAATGGGACAGCTTTAACTACTTCTGTTAGTCCATAGAGCTCAGCACCCTGGTCTGAACCAGAGGCTGGTAATAACTTATACTGTTCTCCAACCACCTCCAGAACGTACAGGCAGCTGTCTATCACCGTGCACGTATTCATCTACTGACAATGTATCATCCTTAACGGGCATTATTCATGGTAAAACCTACGTCTTCCTCCTGGTATGGCTTCCACGGGTCTCGTTGAATAACGTAGTCTTTCAATATGGACTACTTCTCAACAACTGAACGTACTAGTATACAGATGTGCCAACATCTCCATATACCACACAGACAGTACAGACAATAAACAGACGTGTCGTAGGGACGGCCACTCCCATCGACCCTCCTAGGGGACTTCAACCCCTAGTCCTAGGGGATGGTTAAACCGTCCTAGGCACGTAGTGCCTGCGGTGCGTAGTCTAACCTATATATGGGGGCTATACCTTCCTAAGCAGGCAGTGCCCAGTCTAACCTATATATGGGGGCTATACCTTCCTAAGCAGGCCGTGCCCAGTCTAACCTATATATGGGGGCTATACCTTCCTAAGCAGGCAGTGCCCAGTCTAACCTATATATGGGGGCTATACCTTCCTAAGCAGGCCGTGCCCAGTCTAACCTATATATGGGGGCTATACCTTCCTAAGCAGGCCGTGCCCAGTCTAACCTATATATGGGGGCTATACCTTCCTAAGCAGGCCGTGCCCAGTCTAACCTATATATGGGGGCTATACCTTCCTAAGCAGGCCGTGCCCAGTCTAACCTATATATGGGGGCTATACCTTCCTAAGCAGGCCGTGACGGCAGTGCCCAGTCTAACCTATATATGGGGGCTATACCTTCCTAAGCAGGCCGTGCCCAGTCTAACCTATATATGGGGGCTATACCTTCCTAAGCAGGCAGTGCCCAGTCTAACCTATATGTGGGGCTATACCTTCCTAAGCAGGCCGTGCCCAGTCTAACCTATATATGGGGGGCTATACCTTCCTAAGCAGGCCGTGACGGCAGTGCCCAGTCTAACCTATATATGGGGGCTATACCTTCCTAAGCAGGCAGTGCCCAGTCTAACCTATATATGGGGGCTATACCTTCCTAAGCAGGCAGTGCCCAGTCTAACCTATATATGGGGGCTATACCTTCCTAAGCAGGCAGTGCCCAGTCTAACCTATATATGGGGGCTATACCTTCCTAAGCAGGCAGTGCCCAGTCTAACCTATATATGGGGGCTATACCTTCCTAAGCAGGCCGTGCTGGCAGTGCCCAGTCTAACCTATATATGGGGGCTATACCTTCCTAAGCAGGCCGTGCCCAGTCTAACCTATATATGGGGGCTATACCTTCCTAAGCAGGCAGTGCCCAGTCTAACCTATATATGGGGGCTATACCTTCCTAAGCAGGCCGTGCTGGCAGTGCCCAGTCTAACCTATATATGGGGGCTATACCTTCCTAAGCAGGCAGTGCCCAGTCTAACCTATATATGGGGGCTATACCTTCCTAAGCAGGCCGTGCCCAGTCTAACCTATATATGGGGGCTATACCTTCCTAAGCAGGCCGTGCCCAGTCTAACCTATATATGGGGGCTATACCTTCCTAAGCAGGCCGTGCCCAGTCTAACCTATATATGGGGGCTATACCTTCCTAAGCAGGCCGTGCCCAGTCTAACCTATATATGGGGGCTATACCTTCCTAAGCAGGCCGTGCTGGCAGTGCCCAGTCTAACCTATATATGGGGGCTAGGCTGGGCTATGACCGGTTGTGTATTTCCAGTGGGCCTACTGAATAGATCCAGGCTTTCTAGGTCTGTTTCCCATAGTTTATATTCAGCCTATGACCCTCACCTCACCTAAGATGTCAGAATGGGTGGAAACGGGTATAGGAACTTTCTTACCTCGTTTTGTGTGCCGGCTCCTGTTCCACTGATTCGTACTCTTTAGTTTGACTGAAAATCGTGGTGAATCCTGCCGACAACGCCAATTGTTAAGGTTGGCCCAGTGTAGCTCAGTTGGTAGAGCATGGCGCTTGCAACGCCAGGGTTGTGGGTTCGATTCCCACGGGGGGCCAGTATGAAAAATGTATGCACTCACTAATTGTAAGTCGCTCTGGATAAGAGCGTCTGCTAAATGACTAAAATGTTCTGGTACAATACTCCAGACGGACTCTGAGAAAACTGAAGCTAGATTTATTCACCACAGTAGGTGTTGCAGTTGCCAAGACCACGATACAGCTGCCAAGAACCCCCCCCTTTCCCAACTAGACTCCCCCTTCTGTGTCAAGGATGAACAATCAATCTCTTTTACTGGGCAGGTGGCAGGTATCGTGTCCCTGCTTGAGTCCGGAGAGGCCTTGAATACACATTCCTACAGTCTACTGCAGTCCACTACATAATTACCCTTCTGTCACGAGAATGTTGTCATCTCAATGGTTGAAGTCAACTACTTCTCAAGCTTTGAATAATTCCCAGAGGTTGTAAGGCTCTAGTTAATAATGAATTAAACAAAGTCCCATTTCTGTAATGAATCAGTTTCTTTATTCATGAGAGCTCTGCCCCAAAATGGGTGCAAAGTCTTTTTATACTCACACACACACACACTGACCCCCTATCCCCCTATCCCCATAACCCCCTAACCCCCTATCCCCTAACCCCCTATCCCCCTATCCCCCTATCCCCATAACCCCCTAAGCCCCTATCCCCCTATCCCCATAACCCCATAACCCCCTATCCCCCTAACCCCTAACACCATAACCCCCTATCCCCTAACCCCCTAACCCCCTATCCCCATAACCCCCTATCCCCCTATCCCCCTAACCCCATAACCCCCTATCCCCCTATCCCCCTAACCCCCTATCCCCTAACCCCAACCCCCTATCCCCATAACCCCCTATCCCCATAACACCATAACCCCCTAACCCCCTATCCCCATAACCCCCTATCCCCATAACACCATAACCCCCTAACCCCCCTAACCCCTATCCCCTAACCCCATAACCCCTAACCCCCTAACCCCCTAACCCCCTATCCCCATAACCCCCTATCCCCATAACACCATAACCCCTCAACCCCTAACCCCTAACCCCCTATCCCCTAACACCATAACCCCCTAACCCCTAACCCCCTATCCCCTAACCCCCTATCCCCCTAACCCCTAACCCCATAACCCCTATCCCCATAACCCCCTAACCCCTATCCCCTAACCCCCTAACCCCTATCCCCTAACCCCATAACCCCCTATCCCCCATAACCCCTAACCCCCTATCCCCATAACCCCCTATCCCCCTAACCCCCTAACCCCATAACCCCCTAACACGTTTTTACTACTAATAAACGGATTATGCAATTATAAAAGAGCTCATTATGCAAACTAAAATGTGCTCTAGTCATTAATCTTTAACAATGATGATGGTGATGATGATGATGGTGATGATGATGATTGTGATGATGGTGATGATGCTGATGATGGTGATGATGGTGATGATGGTGATGATGGTGATGATGCTGATGATGATGGTGGTGATGATGATGGTGGTGATGATGATGATGCTGATGATGATGGTGATGATGGTGATGATGGTGATGGTGATGATGATGGTGATGATGCTGATGATGATGGTGGTGATGATGATGATGCTGATGATGATGGTGATGATGATGATGATGGTGATGATGCTGATGATGATGGTGGTGATGATGGTGATGATGATGGTGATGACTAAACACAAACTTTAATCTTTATGGTTCTGTGTCACCATGTCGTGTCTCTCCCTGTTCCAGATGTACATCACTAGCACTATAAAGACTAAGAGTAGCCGCCTGGCCAAACCGGTGCTGTGCCTGGGTATCCTGTGTACAGCCTTCCTCACCGGGCTCAACCGGGTCTCGGAGTACCGGAACCACTGTTCTGATGTCATCGCTGGGTTCATCCTGGGCAGCTCTGTTGCTCTCTTCCTGGTGAGGACTAACGTTTTCTTTATCTCTTTGTTGATGATCTCTTTTAGCACACAATGGTAGTCCAGGAAGTCTAGTCTAGTATTGGTCAAACGATCTTAAGCTGGTATGTTGAATCAATAAGGCCTGAGGACGTGTGGTTCAGTGCCTTCAGAAAGTATTTACTTTTTCCACATGTTGTTCTGTTTCTGCCTGAATTTAAAATAGATTAAATTGAGATTTTGTGTCACTGGCCTACACACAATACTCCATAATGTCAAAGTGGAATTGTGTTTTTACACATTTTTACAAATTAATAAAAAATGAAAAGCTGAAATGTCTTGTGTCAGTAAGTATTCAACCTCTTTGTTATGGCAAGCCTAAAGAAGTTCAGGAGTAAAACTGTGCTTAACAAGTCACATAATATCTTGCATGGATTTTTGAATGTCTACCTCATTTCTGAACCCCACACATACAGTTATCTGTAAGGTCCCTCAGTCGAGCAGTGAATTTCAAAACACAGATTCAACCACAAAGACCAGGGAGGTTTTCCAATGCCTCGCAAAGAAGGGCACCAATTTGGTAGATGGGTAAAAATTAAAAAAGCAGACATTGAATATCCCTTTGAGCATGGTGAAGTAGTTAGTTACTCTTTGGATGGTGTATCAATACACCCAGTCACTACAAAGATACAGGCGTCCTTCCTAACTCAGTTGCCGGAGAGGAAGGAAATCGCTCAGGGATTTCACCATTAGGCCAATGGTGACTTTAAAACAGTTACAGAGTTGAATGGCTGTGATAGGAGAAAACGGAGGATGGATCAACAACATTGTAGTTACTCCACAATACTAACCTAAATGACAGAGTGAAAAGAAGGAAGCCTGTACAGAATATACATATTCCAAAACATGCATTGTGTTTGCAACAAGGCACTAAAGTAAAACTAAAGTAAAACAACACATCACTGAGTTCCACTCTTCACATTTTCAAGCATGGTGGTGGCTGCATCATGTTATGGGTATGCTTGTCATTGGCAAGGACGAGGGAGTTTTCTGGGATTAAAAGAAACGGAATGGAGCTAAGCACGGGCAAAATCCTAGAGGAAAAGCTGGTCCAGTCTGCTTTCCACCAGACACTGGGAGACAAATTCACCTTTCAGCACGACAATAACCTTAAAGACAAGGTCAAATATACACTGAGTTTACCAAACATTAGGAACACCTTCCTAACATTGAGTTGCCCCCCCCCCTTTTGCCCTCAGAACAGCCTCAATTTGCCGGGGCATTGGACTCTACAAGGTGTCGAAAGCGTTTCACAGGGATGCTGGCCCATGTTGACTCCATGCTTCCCACAGTTGTGTCAAGTTGGCTGGATGTCCTTTGGGTGGTGGATCATTCTTGAAACACACGGGAAACTGTTGAGCGTGAAAAACCCAGCAGCGTTGCAGTTCTTGACACACACAAACCGGTGCGCCTGGCACCTACTACCATGCCCCGTTCAAAGGCACTTCAATCTTTTGTCTTGCTCATTTACCCTCTGAATGGCACACATACACAATCCATGTCTCAGTTGTCTCAAGGCTTAAAAAACCTTCTTTAACCTGTCTCCTCCCCTTCATCTACACTGATTTGAAGTGGATTTAACAGGTGACATCAATAAGGGATCATAGCTTTCACCTGGATTCACCTGGTCAGTCTGTCATGGAAAGAGCAGGTGTTCTTAATGTTTTGTACACTCTCCTGTATGTCTCCTGTGTTTTAGGGTATCTGTGTGGTGAACAACTTTAAAGGAGCCCACTGCACCCCCACCAAGCAGAAGACTGAAGATTACCGCGGTCTCCCCCTAATGACCTTCCCCCGCGTCCAGAGCCCCCTGGAGACACTCAGCGCACAGGTAACCACTTCACACTACTGTACAATACTACTGCACATGTAACCACTTAACACTACTGTACAATACTACTGTAACCACTTAACACTACTGTACAATACTACTGTAACCCCTTAACACTACTGTGCAATACTACTGCACAGGTAACCACTTAACACTACTGTACAATACTACTGTAACCACTTAACACTACTGTACAATACTACTGTAACCACTTAACACTACTGTACAATACTACTGTAACCCCTTAACACTACTGTACAATACTACTGCACAGGTAACCACTTAACACTACTGTACAATACTACTGTAACCACTTAACACTACTGTACAATACTACTGTAACCACTTAACACTACTGTACAATACTACTGTAACCACTTAACACTACTGTACAATACTACTGTAACCACTTAACACTACTGTACAATACTACTGCACAGGTAACCACTTAACACTACTGTACAATACAACTGTAACCACTTAACACTAATGTACAATACTACTGTAACCACTTAACACTACTGTACAATACTACTGCAACCACTTAACACTACTGTACAATACTACTGTAACCACTTAACACTACTGTACAATACTACTGTAACCACTTAACACTACTGTACAATACTACTGTAACCACTTAACACTACTGTACAATACTACTGCACAGGTAACCACTTAACACTACTGTAGAATACAACTGTAACCACTTAACACTACTGTACAATACTACTGTAACCACTTAACACTACTGTACAATACTACTGTAACCACTTAACACTACTGTACAATACTACTGCACCGGTAACCACTTAACACTACTGTACAATACTACTGCACAGGCACATAGTTAGCAGAGTCCTTAGTGCTGACCTAGACCAGAGTGTGCTGTACCAAACTATCCTGGACTATACTATCCTGGACTATACTATCCTGTACCATACTATACTGGACTATACTATCCTGTACCATACTATACTGGTATATACTGGACTATGCTGTACCGTACTATGCTGTACTATACTATACTGGACTATTCAATACTGGACTGGACTGTACTGGACTATACTATACTGGACTATACTATACTGGACTATACTATACTGGACTATACTATACTGGACTATACCATACTGTACTATACTATACTGGACTATACTGGACTATACTATACTGGACTGTACTATACTGGACTATACTGGACTATACTATACTGGACTATACTGGACTATACTATACTGGACTATACTGGACTATACTATACTGTAATATACTATACTGGACTATACTATACTGGACTGTACTGGACTATACTATACTGGACTATACTGGACTATACTATACTGGACTATACTATACAGGACTATACTAAACTGGACTGGACTGTACTGGACATACTATACTGGACTATACTGGACTATACTATACTGGATTATACTATACTGGACTATACTGGACTATACTATACTGGACTATACTATACTGGACTATACTGTACTAGACTATACTATACTGGACTGTACTAGACTATACTATACTGGACTGTACTATACTATACTGTACTAGACTATATTATACTGTACTATACTATACTGGACTATACTATACTGGACTGTACTATACTATACTATACTGGACTATACTATACTGGACTGTACTGGACTATACTATACTGGACTATACTGTACTAGACTATACTATACTGTACTAGACTATACTATACTGGACTATACTGGACTATGCTGGACTATACTGGACTATACCGGACTATACTGGACTATACTGGACTGTACTGGACTATACTATACTGGACTATACTGGACTATACTATACTGGACTATACTGGACTATACTGGACTATACTATACTGGACTGGACTATACTGGACTATACTATACTGGACTATACTATACTGGACTATACTATACTGGACTATACTGGACTATACTGGACTATACTATACTGGACTGAACTATACTGGACTATACTATACTGGACTATACCGGACTATACTGGACTATACTGGACTATACTGGACTGGACTCTACTGGACTATACTGGACTATACTATACTGGACTATACTGGACTCTACTGGACTATATTGGACTATACTGGACTATACTGGACTATACTGGACTATACTATACTGGACTATACTATACTGGACTGGACTATACTGGACTATACTATACTGGACTATACTATACTGGACTATACTATACTGGACTGGACTGTACTGGACTATACTATACTATACTATACTGGACTATACTGGACTGTACTGGACTATACTGGACTGGACTATACTGGACTATACTATACTGGACTATACTGGACTATACTGGACTATACCATACTGTACTATACTGGACTATACTATACTGGACTATACTGGACCATACTATACTATACTGGACTATACTATACTGGACTATACTATACTGGAATGGACTGGACTGTACTGGACTATACTGGACTATACTATACTATACTGAACTATACTATACTGGACTATACTATACTGGACTGGACTATACTGGACTATACTATACTGGACTATACCGGACTATACTGGACTATACTGGACTGTACTGGACTATACTGAACTGGACTCTACTGGACTATACTGGACTATACTATACTGGACTATACTGGACTCTACTGGACTATATTGGACTATACTGGACTATACTGGACTATACTATACTGGACTATACTATACTGGACTATACTATACTGGACTATACTATACTGGACTATACTATACTGGACTGGACTGTACTGGACTGGACTGTACTGGACTATACTATACTATACTATACTGGACTATACTGGACTGGACTTTACTGGACTATACTGGACTATACTATACTGGACTATACTGGACTATACTGGACTATACTATACTGGACTATACTGGACTATACTATACTGGACTATACTGGACTATACTGGACTATACTATACTGAACTATACTATACTGGGCTGGACTATACTATACTATACTGGACTATACTATATACTGGGCTATACTATACTGGACTATACTATACTGGACTATACTATACTGGACTGGACTGTACTGGACTATACTATACTGGACTATACTATACCAGACTATACTGGACTGTACTGGACTATACTGGACTATACTATACTATACTGGACTATACTATACTGGACTATACTATACTGGACTATACTATACCGGACTATATTGGACTATACTATACTATACTGGACTATACTATAATATACTGGACTATACTATAATATACTGGACTATACTATACTGGACTATACTATACTGGACTATACTATACTGGACTATACTATACTGGTCTGTACTGTACCATACTATTTTGGACTGTATTGTACTGTACCCTACTATACTGCGTTTTGAAATCTACTGTGAATGTCCTGTAATGTTTTAAAAATTGTATAACCTTGGCAGCAGCTGATGGGGATCCATAATAAATACAAATACTGGACTATATTATACCGGACTATACTGGACTGTACTGGACTATACTGGACTGTACTGGACTATACTGGACTGGACTCTACTGGACTATACTGGACTGGACTATACTGGACTATACTGGACTATACTGGACTATACTGGACTATACTATACTGGACTATACTATACTGGACTGGACTATACTGGACTATACTATACTGGACTATACTATACTGGACTATACTGGACTATACTATACTGGACTGGACTATACTGGACTATACTATACTGGACTATACTCTACTGTACTGGACTATACTATACTGGACTATACTCTACTATACTGGACTATACTATACTGGACTATACTGTACCGGACTATACTGGACTGTACTGGACTATACTGTACTATACTGGACTGTACTGGACTATACTGGACTATACCGGACTATACTGGACTATACTGGACCATACTGGACTATACTGGACCATACTGGACTATACTGGACTATACTGGACTATACTGTACTGTACCATACTATTTATTTATTTAATTTAACCTTTATTTAACTAGGCAAGACAGTTAAGAACAATGTCTTATTTACAATGATGGCCTACCAAAAGGCAAAAGGCCTCCTGCGGGGACGGGGGCTGGGATTCAAAATAAAAATAAAGGACAAAACAGACATCACAACAAGAGACACCACAACACTACATAAAGAGAGACACCACAACACTACATAAAGAGAGACACCACAACACTACATAAAGAGAGACACCACAACACTACATAAAGAGAGACGCCACAACACTACATAAAGAGAGACGCCACAACACTACATAAAGAGAGACACCACAACACTACATAAAGAGAGACGCCACAACACTACATAAAGAGAGACACCACAACACTACATAAAGAGAGACGCCACAACACTACATAAAGAGAGACGCCACAACACTACATAAAGAGAGACACCACAACACTACATAAAGAGAGACGCCACAACACCACATAAAGAGAGACGCCACAACACTACATAAAGAGAGACCTAAAACAACAACATAGCAAGGTAGCAACACAACATGAAAACAACATGGTAGCAACACAACATGGTAGCAACATTATTGGGCAACAGACAACAGAAGGTAGAGACAACATTTACATTTACGTCACTTAGCAGACGCTCTTATCCAGAATAAAGAAATACATTTTTATTTTTATTAGCCTTTTTATTTTGTAATTTTATTGGGGTCCTTTTTCTATCTTTTATTATAAAAAAATAAACAAATAAACAAATTCTCTCTCTTTCATTTTTCATTTGTTATATATATATATATATATATATATATATATATATATATATATATATATATATATATTTTTTTTTATATATATATTTTTTTTTTGTGGGGGGTGAGGTAGGGGGGGTAGAAGGATTACTTTTATCCTATCCCAGGTATTCCTTAAAGAGGTAGGGTTTCAAGTGTCTCCGGAAGGTGGTGAGTGACTCCGCTGTCCTGGCGTCATGAGGGAGCTTGTTCCACCATTGGGGTGCCAGAGCAGCGAACAGTTTTGACTGGGCTGAGTGGGAACTGTGCTTCCGCAGAGGTAGGGGGGCCAGCAGGCCAGAGGTGGATGAACGCAATGCCCTCATTTGGGTGTAGGATCAGAGCCTGAAGGTAAGGAGGTGCTGTTCCCCTCACTGCTCCGTAGGCAAGCACCATGGTCTTGTAGCAGATGCGAGCTTCAAATGGAAGCCAGTGGAGTGTGCGGAGGAGCGGGGTGACGTGAGAGAACTTGGGAAGGTTGAATACCAGACGGGCTGCAGCGTTCTGGATGAGTTGTAGGGGTTTCTTTAACAATACACAAATCTAAAAGTAAAATAATGGCATTAAGAAATATATAAATATTAGGACGAGCAACGTCGGAGTGGCCCTGACTAAAATACAGTATAATAAAAGACAATATATACATATGAGATGAGTAAAGCAGTATGTAAACATTATTAAAGTGACTAGTGTTCCATTATTAAAGTGGCCAGTGAATAAATGTCTATGTATATAGGGCAGCAGCCTCTAAGCTGCAGGGTTGAGTAACCGGGTGGTAGCCAGCTAGTGATGGCTATTTAACAGTCTGATGGCCTTGAGATAGAAGCTGTTTTTCAGTCTCTTGGTCCCAGCTTTGATGCACCTGTACTGACCTCACCTTCTGGATGATAGCGGGGTGAACAGGCCGTGGCTCGGGTGTTTGATGTCCTTGATGATCTTTTTGGCCTTCCTGTGACATCGGGTGCTGTAGGTGTCCTGGAGGGCAGGCAGTGTGCCCCCGGTGATGCGTTGGGCAGACCGTACCACCCTCTGGAGAGCCCTGCGGTTGTGGGCGGTGCAGTTGCCGTACCAGGCGGTGATACAGCCCGACAGAATGCTCTCAATTGTGCATCTGTAAAAGTTTGTGAGGGTCTTAGGGACCAAGCTAAATTTCTTCAGCGTCCTGAGGTTGAAGTGGCGCTGTTGCGCCTTCTTCACCACACTGTCTGCGTGGGTGGACCATTTCAGATTGTCAGTGATGTGTACGCCGAGGAACTTTAAGCTTTCCACCTTCTCCACAGGGGTCCCGTTGATGTGGATGGGGTGTGCTCCCTCTGCTGTCTCCTGAAGTTGTTGACGTTGAGGGAGAGGTTATTTTCCTGGCACCACTCCACCAGAACCCTCACCTCCTCCCTGTAAGCTGTCTCGTCATTGTTGGTAATCAGGCCTATTACTGTTGTGTCATCTGCAAACTTGATGATTGAGTTGTAGGCGTGCGTGGGTGAACCGGGAGTACAGGAGGGGGCTGAGCACGCACCCTTGTGGGGCCCCAGTGTTGAGGATCAGCGAAGTGGAGGTGTCGTTTTCTACCTTCACCACCTGGGGGTGGCCTGTCAGGAAGTCCAGGACCCAGTTGCACAGGGAGGGGTTCAGACCCAGGGCCCCGAGCTTAATGATGAACTTGGAGGGTACTATGGTGTTGAATGCTGAGCTATAGTCAATGAACAGCATTCTGACGTAGGTATTCCTCTTGTCCAGATGGGATAGGGCAGTGTGCAGTGCAATGGCGATTATTGTCTGTGGATCTATTGGGGCGGTACGCAAATTGAAGTGGGTCTAGGGTGTCAGGTAAGGTAGAGGTGATATGATCCTTAACTAGTCTCTCAAAACACTTAATGATGACAGAAATGAGTGCTACGTGGTGATAGTCATTTAGTTCAGTTACCTTTGCTTTCTTGGGTACAGGAACAATGGTGGACATCTTGAAGCAAGTGGGGACAGCAGACTGGGATAGGGAGAGATTGAATATGTCCGTAAACACTCCAGCCAGCTGGTCTGCGCATGCCCTGAGGACGCGGCTAGGGATGCCGTCTGGGCTGGCAGCTTCGCGAGGGTTAACACGCTTAAATGTCTGACTCACATCGGCCACGGAGAACGAGAGCCCATTGTCCTTGGGAGCGGGCCATGTCGGTGGCACTGTGTTATCCTCTGTTCTGGATGACTGTGTGATCACGCTCTCCGTAGCCGATGTGAGTAAGACCTTTTAAACAGGTCAACATTCACAAGGCCTCATTCACTGGCACATTTTCAACCTCTCCCTGACCCAGTCTGTGATACCTACATGTTTCAAGCAGACCACCATAGTCCCTGTGCCCAAGAACGCCAAGGTGTAACCTGTCTAAATGACTATCGCCACATAACACTCACTTCTGTAGTCATGAAATGCTTTGAAAGGCTGGTCATGGCTCACATCAACACCATCACACCAGACACCCTGGACCCACTCCAATTCGCATGCAGCTGCTCGGCCATGGAAACACATTTCCAGACGAACAGTTATTGTGCTGACGTTGCTTCCAGAGGCAGTTTGGACATTTACTCGGTTCTGGTACCCCATGTACTGTATATAGCCAAGCTATCATCGCTCATTGTGTATTTATTACCATTTTTTAATATTATTTAATAGTTTTATTGTATTCCCCATTGTTGTAAGTAAGCATTTCACTGTTAGTCTACACCTGTTGTTTACCCAAGCATGTGACAATTAAACTGTATTTCATGTGGCCCTCATCAACCGGCCATCAGGGTCATAGGGATTAGGTGGCTTTGCATTGGGCTGATACTATGCAGTATTAACACTAGGCACACCTCCACACAACACTGTACAGTATATACACTGTTTCTATTCATCATGGCAGCATCCCTCCCTCCGTTTATAGAGATATATCCCCTCTGTAAATGGTATATCCCCACTGTAATCAGCCTGTACTCCAGAGTTGTAGGTTTACTGTTCTGATATTGTACAGTGAGGGAAAAAAGTATTTGATCCCCTGCTGATTTTGTACGTTTGCCCACTGACAAAGAAATGATCAGTCTATCATTTTAATGGTAGGTTTATTTGAACAGTGAGAGACAGAATAACAACAAAAAAATCCAGAAACCCCCCGTCCATCGTCCCTTTGATGCGGTGAAGTTGTCCTGACCCCTTAGCAGAAAAACACCCCCAAAGCATAATATTTCCACCTCCATGTTTGACGGTGGGGATGGTGTTCTTGGGGTCATAGGCAGCATTCCTCCTCCTCCAAAACGGCGAGTTGAGTTGATGCCAAAGAGCTCGATTTTGGTCTCATCTGACCACAACACTTTCACCCAGTTCTCCTCTGAATCATTCAGATGTTCATTGGCAAACTTCAGACGGGCCTGTATATGTGCTGTCTTGAGCAGGGGGACCTTGCGGGCGCTGCAGGATTTCAGTCCTTCACGGCGTAGTGTGTTACCAATTGTTTTCTTGGTGACTATGGTCCCAGCTGCCTTGAGATCCTTGACAAGATCCTCCCGTGTAGTTCTGGGCTGATTCCTCACCGTTTTCATGATCATTGCAACTCCACGAGGTGAGATCTTGCATGGAGCCCCAGGCCGAGGGAGATTGATAGTTATTTTGTGTTTCTTCCATTTGCGAATAATCGCACCAACTGTTGTCACCTTCTCACCAAGCTGCTTGGCGATGGTCTTGTAGCCCATTCCAGCCTTGTGTAGGTCTACAATCTTGTCCCTGACATCCTTGGAGAGCTCTTTGGTCTTGGTCATGGTGGAGAGTTTGGAATCTGATTGATTGATTGCTTCTGTGGACAGGTGTCTTTTATACAGGTAACAAACTGAGATTAGGAGCACTCCCTTTAAGAGTGTGCTCCTAATCTCAGCTCGTTACCTGTATAAAAGACACCTGGGAGCCAGATATCTTTCTGATTGAGGGGGTCAAATACTTATTTCCCTCATTAAAATTCAAATCAATTTATAACATTTTTGACATGCGTTTTCTGGATTTTTTTGTTGTTATTCTGTCTCTCACTGTTCAAATAAACCTACCATTAAAATTATAGACTGATCATTTCTTTGTCAGTGGGCAAACGTACAAAATCAGCAGGGGATCAAATACTTTTTTTCCCTCACTGTATATTCTGTATGATGTCTATGTGGACTCGTGTCTTTATTCTGTTTGTATATTGTCGGCAGCATCTTCTCACTAAGGCAGCATCTTCTCACTACGGTACATTCAGAATAAAGTTGATTTTGATCTTTTGATTCTGGTTAGGTGTGTGTGTGTGTGAGGTGTGTGTGTGTGTGTGTCCAGTCTTAATGTGTATTGATGAGCTGTACAGCTGCCTCCTCAGCAGTCTCCCTCCCTCCCTCCCTCCCTCCCTCCCTCCCTCCCTCCCTCCCTCCCTCCCTCCGGGGGAATCAGGTTGATGAATGAACTAACTGCCATGTTTATGTATGTATCAACATCATTCTGCTCAGAGCCTCCCAGTTCCCTACTGTAGAAAGCCCTAACAGTTTCCCAAATGGGACCCTGTTCTCTACTGTAGAATGGTCTTTCCGTTGGTTACGGACACTCAACTCTCACTCTGGCCCTCAACCTTCACACCTTTTCTCCTGGTACACTCTGTTGCAAGGGGCAACCAGAATTCATATGACCTAATCAGCCAATCAGAAGCTCTACCTGGGAGCAGGACAGGTTGACACAACCGATATAAACTCCTGTCCTCCACATCAACTCACATCTGAACTCTTTCCAAACCAGTCTTCCAACTTGGACTTCGCCAACCGTGTGTTATGTTTTATGTTTTGTTTTAGGCATTTAGCAGACGCTCTTATCCAGAGCGACTTACAGGAGCAATTAGGGTTAAGTGCCTTGCTCAAGGGCACATCGACAGATTTTTCACCTAGTCGGCTCTGGGATTAGAACCAGCGACCTTTCGGTTACTGGCACAACGCTCTTAACCACTAAGCTACCTGCCGCCCTGAGTTAATGCGTCACTGGCCATAAACCACTATAATACACTTCCACTACCACTAGTTCTCTCGTCTATTCCTGTGTGTGTCTGTTTGCTGTGTGGCAATAAAGTGTGAATTGTATCTTATGCTGGTCATTCTACGTTCTCTAACCGGGACTGGTTGCACATATATCTAAACTGGCACGTCTATCATAGTCCACCAGTTGGTGGCGCTCTTTTTCACCTATATAGTGCACTGCTTTTGATTAAAGTCCTACTGGGTCTACATGGGTCCTGGTCTAAAGTAGTGCACTATATAGGGAATAGGGTGCCATTCTCTGGTCTAAAGTAGTGCACTACATAGGGAATAGGGTGCCATTCTCTGGTCTAAAGTAGTGCACTATATAGGGAATAGGGTGCCATTCTCTGGTCTAAAGTAGTGCACTATGTAGGGAATAGGCTGCCATTCTCAGGTCTAAAGTAGTGCACTATATAGGGAATAGGGTGCCATTCTCTGGTCTAAAGTAGTGCACTATATAGGGAATAGGGTGCCATTCTCTGGTCTAAAGTAGTGCACTATATGGGAATAGGGTGCCATTCTCTGGTCTAAAGTAGTGCACTATATAGGGAATAGGGTGCCATTCTCTGGTCTAAAGTAGTGCACTATAGGGAATAGGGTGCCATTCTCTGGTCTAAAGTAGTGCACTATATAGGGAATAGGGTGCCATTCTCTGGTCTAAAGTAGTGCACTATATAGGGAATAGGGTGCCATTCTCTGGTCTAAAGTAGTGCACTACATAGGGAATAGGGTGCCATTCTCTGGTCTAAAGTAGTGCACTACATAGGGAATAGGGTGCCATTCTCTGGTCTAAAGTAGTGCACTATATAGGGAATAGGGTGCCATTCTCTGGTCTAAAGTAGTGCACTATGTAGGGAATAGGCTGCCATTCTCAGGTCTAAAGTAGTGCACTATATAGGGAATAGGTGCCATTCTCTGGTCTAAAGTAGTGCACTATATAGGGAATAGGGTGCCATTCTCTGGTCTAAAGTAGTGCACTATATAGGGAATAGGGTGCCATTCTCTGGTCTAAAGTAGTGCACTATATAGGGAATAGGGTGCCATTCTCTGGTCTAAAGTAGTGCACTATATAGGGAATAGGGTGCCATTCTCTGGTCTAAAGTAGTGCACTATATAGGGAATAGGGTGCCATTCTCTGGTCTAAAGTAGTGCACTATATAGGGAATAGGGTGCCATTCTCTGGTCTAAAGTAGTGCACTACATAGGGAATAGGGTGCCATTCTCTGGTCTAAAGTAGTGCACTACATAGGGAATAGGGTGCCATTCTCTGGTCTAAAGTAGTGCACTATATAGGGAATAGGGTGCCATTCTCTGGTCTAAAGTAGTGCACTACATAGGGAATAGGGTGCCATTCTCTGGTCTAAAGTAGTGCACTACATAGGGAATAGGGTCCCATTTGGGACATAGCAATATATTTACTTCTGCCTCACACTGATCCTTCCTCAGTGCCAGCTGAAATTAAACATTAAACCATTCATGTCCAAATGTCTAATGTCCTTTAGTACTGTAATGTACTGTAGTAGTAATGTACTGTAGTAGTAATGTCCTTTAGTACTGTAATCTGCTGTAGTAGTAATGTACTGTAGTAGTAATGTACTGTAGTAGTAATGTCATTTAGTACTGTAATGTACTGTAGTAGTAATGTACTGTAGTAGTAATGTACTGTAGTAGTAATGTCATTTAGTACTGTAATGTACTGTAGTAGTAATGTACTGCAGTAGTAATGCCATTTAGTAGTAATGTACTGTAGTAGTAATGTACTGTAGTAGTAATGTACTGTAGTAGTAATGTACTGTAGTAGTAATGTGCTGTAGTAGTAATGTACTGTAGTAGTAATGTACTGTAGTAGTAATGTCCTTTAGTACACCTGTTCTTACTGAAGGACAAATCTGAAGACACGTTTTAAATCGGCAAAGCATTTCTCTACCGTGTGAGTTTTGATATTCTACTATATTTAGTCTTTGGACTCATGGGATTACAGTTTTTTTTTACATGAATCAAGTCCTGTGAATACGATGTGTTCAAATGATCAGATCTTAATCATTTTTGCTATATAGATTGTTCAGACCAATACAGTGAGGGAAAACAGTATTTGATCCCCTGCTGATTTTGTACGTTTGCCCACTGACAAAGAAATGATCAGTCTATAATTTTAATGGTAAGTTTATTTGAACAGTGAGAGACAGAATAACAACAACAAAATCAAGAAAAACTAATGTCAAAAATGTTATAAATTGATTTGTATTTTATTGAGGGAAATAAGTATTTGACCCCTCTGCAAAACATGACTTAGTACTTGGTGGCAAAACCCTTGTTGGCAATCAGAGGTCAGACGTTTCTTGTAGTTGGCCACCAGGTTTGCACACATCTCAGGAGGGATTTTGTCCCACTCCTCTTTGCAGATCTTCTCCAAGTCATTAAGGTTTCGAGGCTGACATTTGGCAACTCGAACCTTCAGCTCCCTCCACAGATTTTCTATGGGATTAAGGTCTGGAGACTGGCTAGGCCACTCCAGAACCTTAAGGTGCTTCTTCTTGAGCCACTCCTTTGTTGCCTTGGCCGTGTGTTTTGGGTCATTGTCATGCTGGAATACCCATCCACGACCCATTTTCAATGCCCTGGCTGAGGGAAGGAGGTTCTCACCCAAGATTTGACGGTACATGGCCACGTCCATTGTCCCTTTGATGCGGTGAAGTTGTCCTGTCCCCTTAGCAGAAAACCCCCCCAAAGCATAATGTTTCCACCTCCATGTTTGACGGTGGGGATGGTGTTCTTGGGGTCATAGGCAGCATTCCTCCTCCTCCAAACACGGCGAGTTGAGTTGATGCCAAAGAGCTCCATTTTGGTCTCATCTGACCACAACACATCTGAATCAGTCAGATGTTCATTGGCAAACTTCAGACGGCCCTGTATATGTGCTTTCTTGAGCAGGGGGACCTTGCGGGCGCTGCAGGATTTCAGTCCTTCACGGCGTAGTGTGTTACCAATTGTTTTCTTGGTGACTATGGTCCCAGCTGCCTTGAGATCCTTGACAAGATCCTCCCGTGTAGTTCTGGGCTGATTCCTTACCGTTCTCATGATCATTGCAACTCCACGAGGTGAGATCTTGCATGGAGCCCCAGGCCGAGGGAGATTGATAGTTATTTTGTGTTTCTTCCATTTGCGAATAATCGCACCAGCTGTTGTCACCTTCTCACCAAGCTGCTTGGCGATGGTCTTGTAGCCCATTCCAGCCTTGTGTAGGTCTACAATCTTGTCCCTGACATCCTTGGAGAGCTCTTTGGTCTTGGCCATGGTGGAGAGTTTGGAATCTGATTGATTGATTGCTTCTGTGGACAGGTGTCTTTTATACAGGTAACAAGCTGAGATTAGGAGCACTCCCTTTAAGAGTGTGCTCCTAATCTCAGCTCGTTACCTGTATAAAAGACATCTGGGAGCCAGAAATCTTTCTGATTGAGAGGGGGTCAAATACTATTTTCCCTCATTAAAATGCAAATCAATTTATAACATTTTAGACATGTGTTTTTCTGGATTTTTTTGTTGTTATTCTGTCTCTCACTGTTCAAATAAACCTACCATTAAAATTATAGACTGATCATTTCTTTGTCAGTGGGCAAACGTACAAAATCAGCAGGGGATCAAATACTTTTTCCCCTCACTGTATATATGGGACATTTTCAGCTTCCAGGAATTGTGTACAGATCCTTGTGACATTGGGCCGAGCATTATAATGCTGAAACATGAGGTGAATGGCAGGACAATGGGCCTCAGTATCTCATCACGGTAACTCTGTGCATTCAAATTGCCATCGGTTGGATGTACTGCCAATTAGAGAAATGAACCTGTGTAATGATCATGCTGTTTAATCAGCTTCTTGATATGCCACACCTGTCAGGTGGATGGATTATCTTGGTAAAGGTGAAATGCTCACCAACAGGGATGTAAACAAATTTGTGCACAACATTTTAGAGAAATAAGCTTTTTTTGTGCATATGGAACATTTTCAGGGATTTTTTATTTTGGCTAATGAAACATGGGACACACTTTACATGTTGGTTTTATATTTTTGTTCAGTGTATATATTAAAACAATATCTAAAGAAATCCTCACACCCCTAGAGTACATGCAGTATAAGCAAATCCAATGCAAGTCAGTAAAGACTGGAGACATTTTATAGCCCCGCCTCCTTCCTCAGACAACATGTTCAGATCTTAATAATGTTTGATATATAGATTGTCTGAACAAAAATATAAACGCAACATGCAACAATTTTAAACGATTTTTCTGAGTTACAGTTCATATATGGAAATCAGTCAATTGAAATACATTCATTAGGCCCTAATCTATGGATTTCACGACTGGGGACTACAGATATGCATCTGTTGGTCACAGATACACTACATGACCAAAAGTATGTGAACACCGGCTCATCGAACATCTCATTCCAAAATCATGGGCATTAATATGGAGTTGGTCCCCCCTTTGCTGATATAACAGCCTCCACTCTTCTGGGAAGGCTTTCCACTAGATGTTGGAACATTGCTGCGGGGACTTGCTTCCATTCAGCCACGCGCATTAGTGAGGTCGGGGACTGATTTTGTGCGATTAGGCCTGGCTTGCAGTTGGCGTTCCAATTCATCCCAAAGGCGTTATATGGGGTTGAGGTCAGGGCTCTGTGCATGCCAGTCAAGTTCTTCCACACCGATCTCGACAAACCATTTCTGTATGGACCTTGCTTTGTGCACAGGGGCATTGTCTGAAACAGGAAAGCGCCCTCCCTAAGCTATTGCCACGAAGTTGGAAGCACAGGATCATCTACACAGGAAGCGGCACAGGTCCTAATCCAGGCACTTGTCATCTCCCGTCTGGACTACTGCAACTCGCTGTTGGCTGGCCTCCCTGCCTGTGCCATTAAACCCCTACAACTCATCCAGAATGCCGCAGCCCGTCTGGTGTTCAACCTTCCCAAGTTCTCTCACGTCACCCCCCTCCTCCGCACACTCCACTGGCTTCCAGTTGAAGCTCGCATCCGCTACAAGACCATGGTGCTTGCCTATGGAGCAGTGAGGGGAACGGCACCTCTGTACCTTCGGGCTCTGATCAGTCCCTACACCCAAACGAGGGCATTGCGTTCATCCACCTCTGGCCTGCTGGCTCCCTTCCTCTGCGGAAGCATAGTTCCCGCTCAGCCCAGTCAAAACTGTTCGCTGCTCTGGCACCCCAATGGTGGAACAAGCTCCCTCACGACGCCAGGACAGCGGAGTCACTCACCACCTTCCGGAGACATTTGAAACCCCACCTCTTTAAGGAATACCTGGGATAGGATAAAGTAATCCTTCTACCCCCCAAAATTGTAAAGTGGTTATCCCACTGGCTATAGGGTGAACGCACCAATTGGTGAGTCGCTCTGGATAAGAGCGTCTGCTAAATGACGTAAATGTGCCCTTGAGCAAGGCACTTAACCCTAATTGCTCCTGTAAGTCGCTCTGGATAAGAGCGTCTGCTAAATGACTAAAATGTAAAAAATGTAAATGTAGAATGTCATTGTATGCTGTAGCGTTAAGATTGAACTTCACTGGAACTAAGGGCCCTAGCCCAAACCATGAAAAACAGTCCCAGACCATTATTCCTCCTCCACCAAACTTTACAGTTGGAACTATGCATTGGGGCAGGTAGCGTTCTCCTGGCATCCGTCAAACCCAGATTTGTCCGTCGGACTGCCAGATGTTGAAGCGGGATTCATCACTCCAGAGAACGCATTTCCACTGTTCCAGAGTCCAATGGCGGGGAGCTTTACACCACTCCAGCCGACGCTTGGCATTGAGCATGGTGATCTGCTTGTGTGCGGCTGCTCGTCCATGGAAACCCATTTCATGAAGCTCCCGACGAACAGTTCTTGCGCTGACGTTGCTTCCAGAGGTAGTTTGGAACTCGGAAGTGAGTGTTGCAACCGAGGAAAGACGATTTTTACGCGCTACACGCTTCAGCACTCGGTTGTCCCGTTCTGTGAGCTTGTGTGGCCTACCACTTCGTGGCTAAGCCGTTGTTGCTCCTAGATGTTTCCACTTCACAATAACAGCACTTACAGTTGACCGGGGCAGCTCTAGCAGGGCAGACATTTGACGAACTGACTTGTTGGAAAGGTGGCATCCTGTGACGGTGCCACGTTGAAAGTCACCGAGCTCTTCAGTAAGGCCATTCTACTGCCAATGTTTGTCTATGGAGATTGCATGGCGGTGTGCTCCATTTTAGACACCTGTCAGCAACGGGTGTGGCTGAAATAGAATCCACTAATATGAAGGGGTGTCCACCTGCTTTTGTATATATAGTGTACCATAACAAAAAAAGGTAGGGCTGTGGATCAGAAAACCAGTCCGTATCTGGTGTGACCACCATTTGCCTCATGCAGCGCGACACATCTCCTTCACATAGAGTTGATCAGGCCTTTGATTGAGGCCTGTGGAATGTTGTGATCCTCTGTAGCTCAGCTGGTAGAGCGCGGCGCTTGTAACGCCAAGGTAGTGGGTTCGATCCCCGGGACCACCCATACACAAAAATGTATGCACGCATGACTGTAAGTCGCTTTGGATAAAAGCGTCTGCTAAATGGCTTATTATTATAATTATTATTATTATTATTCTCCCACTCCTTTGCAAAGTTGCTGGATATTGGCGGGAACTGGAACGCGCTGTCGCATCCCAAACAGGCTCAATGGGTGACATGTCTGGTGAGTATGTAGGCCATGGAAGAACTGGGACATTTTCAGCTTCCAGGAATTGTGTGCAGATCCTTGCGACATGGGGCCGTGCGTTATCATGCTGAAACATGAGGTGATGGCGGCGGATGAATGGCACGACAATGGGCCACAGGATCTCGTCACGGTATCTCTGTGCATTCAAATTTACATTGATAAAAAGCAATTGTGTTCGTTGTCCGTAGCTTATGCTTGCCTATTGCATAACCCCACTGCCACCATGGTGACTCTCTGTTCACAACGTTGACGTCAGCAAACCGCTCGCCCCCACGACGCCATACACGTGGCCTGCGGTTGTGAGGCCGGTTGGACGTACTGCCAAATTCTCTAAAACTATGTTTGAGATGGATTATGGTAGAGAAATTAACATTACATTCTCTGGCATAAGTTCTGGTGGACATTCCTGCAGTCAGCATTTCAATTGCACTCTCCCTTAAAACTTGAGACATCTGTTGCATTGTGTTGTGTGACAAATCTGCACATTTTAGTGGCCTTTTATTGTCCCCAGCACAAGGTGCACCTGTGTAATGATCATGCTGTTTAATCAGCTTTTTGATATGCCACACCTGTCAGGTGGATGGATTATCTTGACAAAGGAGAAATGCTCACTAACAGGGATGTAAACAAAATTGTGCACAACATTTGAGGGAAATAAGCTTTTTGTGCATATGGACCATTTCTGGGATCTTTTATTTCAGGTCTGGTAACAACACTTTACATGTTGTGTTGTGTTTATATTTTTGTTCAGTGTATAAATCTAAAAACAATATGTAAATAAATCCACTCTAAATCTCTCTCTCACACACCCCTAGAGTATATGAAGTATAAAGCACATTCAATGGAGGGATTTTATCCGTTTTTATAAACATGTTCAAATCTTAAGAATTGTCTGGACCAATATATTCAGTATATAAAAAATAATATCTAAAGAAATCCACACACTCCTAGAGTACATTATATAGTATAAGCAAATCCAATGCAAGTCAATGGAGATAGTCTGCTACAAGTCAATGGAGATGGTCTGCTACAAGTCAATGGAGATGGCCTGCTACTGCATTTCCTCTGTGCTATTTCTCTGTAAACAAATTAACAACAGACTTTCAGCATGCTTATAGGGAAGGGCACTCAACATGTACTGACACAAATGACTGATGATTGGTTGAAAGAAATGGATAATAAGAAGATTGTGGGAGCTGTACTGTTAGATTTCAGTGCAGCCTTTGATATTATTGACCATAACCTGTTGTTGAGAAAACGTATGTGTTATGGCTTTTCAACCTTGGCCATATCGTGGATTCAGAGCTATCTATCTAATAGAACTCAGAGGGTTTTCTTTAATGGAAGCTTCTCTAATGTCAAACATGTACAGTGTGGTGTACTGCAGGGCAGCTCTCTAGGCCCTCTACTCTTTTCTATTTTTACCAATGACCTGCCACTGGCATTAAACAAAGCATGTGTGTCCATGTATGCTGATGATTCAACCATATACGCATCAGCAACCACAGCTAATGAAGTAACTGAAACCCTTAACAAAGAGTTGCAGTCTGTTTTGGAATGGGTGGCCAGTAATAAACTGGTCCTGAACATCTCTAAAACTAAGAGCATTGTATTTGGTACAAATCATTCCCTAAGTTCTAGACCTCAGCTGAATCTGGTAATGAATGGTGTGGCTGTTGAACAAGTTGAGGAGACTAAATTACTTGGCGTTACCTTAGATTGTAAACTATCATGGTCAAAAGATATAGATTCAATGGTTGTAAAGATGGGGAGAGGTCTGTCCGTAATAAAGAGATGCTCTGCTTTTTTGACACCACACTCCAAAAAGCAAGTTCTGCAGGTTCTAGTTTAGTCTATTCTTGATTATTCTCCAGTCGTGTGGTTGAGTGCTGCAAGGAAAGACCTAGTTAAGCTGCAGCTGGTCCAGAACAGAGCAGCACGTCTTGCTCTTCATTGTAATCAGAGGGCTGATATTAATACTATGCATGCCAGTCTCTCTTGGCTGAGAGTTGAGGAGAGACTGACTGCATCACTTTTTCTTTTTATAAGAAACATGAATGTGTTGAAAATCCCAAATTATTTGTATAGTCAACTTACACACAGCTCTTACACACACACTTACCCCATCAGACATGCCACCAGGGCACTTTTCACAGACCCCAAATCCAGAACAAATTCAAGAAAGCGTACAGTATTATATAGAGCCATTATTGCATGGAACTCCGTTCCCATCTCATATTGCGCAAATAAACAGCAAACCTGGTTTCAAAAAACAGATAAAGCAACACCTCACGGCACAACGCCTCTCCCCTATTTGACCTAGATAGTTTGTGTGTATGTATTGATATGTAGGCTACGTGTGCCTTTAAAAACAAAATGTATGTAGTTCTGTCCTTGAGCTGTTCTTGTCTATTAATGTTTTGTATTATGTCATGTTTCATGTTTTGTGTGGACCCCAGGAAGAGTAGCTGCTGCTTTCACAACAGCTAATGGGGATCCTAATAAAATACCAAATACATAGACACAAACACCCTCTTTCTCTCCCTGTCTCACTAGCACATGAGATACTTACATACATACGTGTGGTATCAAATCAAATCAAATTGTATTTGTCACATACACATGTTTAGCAGATGTTATTGTGGGTGTAGTGAAATGCTTGTGTTCCTAGCTCCAACAGTGCAGTAGTATCTAACAATTCACAACAACACACACAAATCTAAAAGTAAAAGAATGGAATTAAGGAATATATAAATATTATAAATATTAGGATGAGCAATGTCAGAGTGGCATTGACTAAATACAGTAGAATAGAATACAGTATATACATATGAGGTGAGTAAAGCATGTTGAAACCACATGTCAATGTGTCCTGTCTAGATCCTTGTACTATGTTGACACCATATATCATGCATTTACACCAAACAGAATTGATTCAGTGGAGCATTTTTATATTGTACTAAATATAGTACAAGGACTTGAATGGGTTAAATACATTTCCATTTATGTAACTCTTCCCCAGGTGTAACAGCGATTATACTTACCTGATAAAATAAGGGTGAATAAATCGATTTGACTTCAATCCCAACAGGTAATATGGATAGAACCATCTATTTTATCAACCAGTCTTTAAAATGGTTGCCTAACAGGTTGCTGAAGTGGACAACTGCATTATCTATGAACAGAAGGGGAATACGGTTCCTCTGTTAAATTGATTTTGACATGTTCTGCAGCAGAGAAATAGATAGAGACAAGGCAGATACAGCAGTAGGGAATAGACAGCCCTAGTGACAGACAGGACAGCCCTAGTGACAGACAGGACAGCCCTAGTGACAGACAGGACAGCCCTAGTGACAGACAGGGTAGAGACAGCCCTACTGACAGACAGGGAATAGACAGCCCTACTGACAGACAGGATAGAGACAGCCCTACTGACAGACAGGATAGAGACAGCCCTACTGACAGACAGGATAGAGACAGCCCTAGTGACAGACAGGATAGAGACAGCCCTACTGACAGACAGGATAGAGACAGCCCTAGTGACAGACAGGATAGAGACAGCCCTAGTGACAGACAGGATAGAGACAGACCTACTGACAGACAGGATAGAGACAGACCTACTGACAGACAGGATAGAGACAGACCTACTGACAGACAGGATAGAGACAGCCCTAGTGACAGACAGGATAGAGACAGCCCTAGTGACAGACAGGATAGAGACAGCCCTAGTGACAGACAGGATAGAGACAGCCCTACTGACAGACAGGATAGAGACAGCCCTAGTGACAGACAGGATAGAGACAGACCTACTGACAGACAGGATAGAGACAGACAGGGTAGAGACAGCCCTAGTGACCGACAGGATAGAGACAGCCCTACTGACAGACAGGATAGAGACAGCCCTACTGACAGACAGGATAGAGACAGCCCTACTGACAGACAGGATAGAGACAGCCCTACTGACAGACAGGATAGAGACAGCCCTACTGACAGACAGGATAGAGACAGCCCTACTGACAGACAGGATAGAGACAGCCCTACTGAAAGACAGGATAGAGACAGCCCTAGTGACAGACAGGATAGAGACAGCCCTAGTGACAGACAGGATAGAGACAGCCCTACTGACCGACAGGATAGAGACAGCCCTACTGAAAGACAGGATAGAGACAGCCCTACTGAAAGACAGGATAGAGACAGCCCTACTGACAGACAGGATAGAGACAGCCCTACTGACAGACAGGATAGAGACAGCCCTACTGACAGACAGTTTAGACAGCCCTACTGACAGACAGGATAGAGACAGCCCTACTGACAGACAGTTTAGACAGCCCTACTGACAGACAGGATAGAGACAGCCCTACTGACAGAAAGGATATAGAGACAGCCCTACTGACAGACAGGGTAGAGACAGCCCTACTGACAGACAGTTTAGACAGCCCTACTGACAGACAGGATAGAGACAGCCCTACTGACAGACAGGGTAGAGACAGCCCTACTGACAGACAGGATAGAGACAGCCCTACTGACAGACAGGATAGAGACAGCCCTACTGACAGACAGGGTAGAGACAGCCCTACTGACAGACAGGATAGAGACAGCCCTACTGACAGACAGGATAGAGACAGCCCTACTGACATACAGGATAGAGACAGCCCTACTGACAGACAGGGTAGAGACAGCCCTACTGACAGACAGGATAGAGACAGCCCTACTGACAGACAGGACAGCCCTACTGACAGACAGGATAGAGACAGCCCTACTGACAGACAGGACAGCCCTACTGACAGACAGTTTAGACAGCCCTACTGACAGACAGTTTAGACAGCCCTACTGACAGACAGGACAGCCCTATTGACAGACAGTTTAGACAGCCCTACTGACAGACAGGACAGCCCTATTGACAGACAGTTTAGACAGCCCTACTGACAGACAGGACAGCCCTACTGACAGACAGTTTAGACAGCCCTACTGACAGACAGGACAGCCCTAGTGACAGACAGTTTAGACAGCCCTACTGACAGACAGGATAGAGACAGCCCTACTGACAGACAGGATAGAGACAGCCCTACTAACAGACAGTTTAGACAGCCCTACTGACAGACAGGATAGAGACAGCCCTACTGACAGACAGGATAGAGACAGCCCTACTGACAGACAGGATAGAGACAGCCCTAGTGTCAGACAGGATAGAGACAGCCCTAGTGACAGACAGTTTAGACAGCCCTACTGACAGACAGGATAGAGACAGCCCTACTGACAGACAGGATAGAGACAGCCCTACTGACAGACAGGATAGAGACAGCCCTACTGACAGACAGTTTAGACAGCCCTACTGACAGACAGGATAGAGACAGCCCTAGTGACAGACAGGATAGAGACAGCCCTAGTGTCAGACAGGATAGAGACAGCCCTAGTGACAGACAGGATAGAGACATCCCTACTGACAGACAGGATAGAGACAGCCCTACTGACAGACAGGATAGAGACAGCCCTACTGACAGACAGGATAGAGACAGCCCTACTGACAGACAGGGTAGAGACAGCCCTACTAACAGACAGGATAGAGACAGCCCTACTGACAGACAGGACAGCCCTACTGACAGACAGTTTAGACAGCCCTACTGACAGACAGGATAGAGACAGCCCTACTGACAGACAGGATAGAGACAGCCCTACTGACAGACAGGACAGCCCTACTGACAGACAGGATAGAGACAGCCCTACTGACAGACAGGACAGCCCTACTGACAGACAGGATAGAGACAGCCCTACTGACAGACAGGACAGCCCTACTGACAGACAGGATAGAGACAGCCCTACTGACAGACCGTTTAGACAGCCCTACTGACAGACAGGATAGAGACAGCCCTACTGACAGACAGGGTAGAGACAGCCCTACTGACAGACAGGGTAGAGACAGCCCTAGTGACAGACAGGATAGATACAGCCCTACTGACAGACAGGACAGCCCTACTGACAGACAGGATAGAGACAGCCCTACTGACAGACAGTATAGACAGCCCTACTGACAGACAGGATAGAGACAGCCCTACTGACAGACAGGGTAGAGACAGCCCTAGTGTCAGACAGGATAGAGACAGCCCTAGTGACAGACAGGATAGAGACAGCCCTACTGACAGACAGTATAGAGACAGCCCTACTGACAGACAGGATAGAGACAGCCCTACTGACAGACAGGGTAGAGACAGCCCTACTGACAGACAGGATAGAGACAGCCCTACTGACAGACAGGGTAGAGACAGCCCTACTGACAGACAGGATAGAGACAGCCCTACTGACAGACAGGATAGAGACAGCCCTACTGACAGACAGGGTAGAGACAGCCCTACTGACAGACAGGGTAGAGACAGCCCTACTGACAGACAGGATAGAGACAGCCCTACTGACAGACAGGACAGCCCTACTGACAGACAGGGTAGAGACAGCCCTACTGACAGACAGGACAGCCCTACTGACAAACAGGGTAGAGACAGCCCTACTGACAGACAGGGTAGTGACAGCCCTACTGACAGACAGGGTAGAGACAGCCCTACTGACAGACAGGACAGCCCTACTGACAAACAGGGTAGAGACAGCCCTACTGACAGACAGGGTAGAGACAGCCCTACTGACAGACAGGGTAGAGACAGCCCTACTGACAGACAGGATAGAGACAGCCCTACTGACAGACAGGACAGCCCTACTGACAGACAGGATAGAGACAGCCCTACTGAAAGACAGGATAGAGACAGCCCTACTGACAGACAGGATAGAGACAGCCCTACTGACAGACAGGATAGAGACAGCCCTACTGACAGACAGGATAGAGACAGCCCTACTGACAGACAGGATAGAGACAGCCCTACTGACAGACAGCATAAAGACAGCCCTACTGACAGACAGGATAGAGACAGCCCTACTGACAGACAGGATAGAGACAGCCCTACTGACAGACAGGACAGCCCTACTGACAGACAGGATAGAGACAGCCCTACTGACAGACAGGACAGCCCTACTGACAGACAGTTTAGACAGCCCTACTGACAGACAGTTTAGACAGCCCTACTGACAGACAGGACAGCCCTATTGACAGACAGTTTAGACAGCCCTACTGACAGACAGGACAGCCCTATTGACAGACAGTTTAGACAGCCCTACTGACAGACAGGACAGCCCTACTGACAGACAGTTTAGACAGCCCTACTGACAGACAGGACAGCCCTAGTGACAGACAGTTTAGACAGCCCTACTGACAGACAGGATAGAGACAGCCCTACTGACAGACAGGATAGAGACAGCCCTACTAACAGACAGTTTAGACAGCCCTACTGACAGACAGGATAGAGACAGCCCTACTGACAGACAGGATAGAGACAGCCCTACTGACAGACAGGATAGAGACAGCCCTAGTGTCAGACAGGATAGAGACAGCCCTAGTGACAGACAGTTTAGACAGCCCTACTGACAGACAGGATAGAGACAGCCCTACTGACAGACAGGATAGAGACAGCCCTACTGACAGACAGGATAGAGACAGCCCTACTGACAGACAGTTTAGACAGCCCTACTGACAGACAGGATAGAGACAGCCCTAGTGACAGACAGGATAGAGACAGCCCTAGTGTCAGACAGGATAGAGACAGCCCTAGTGACAGACAGGATAGAGACATCCCTACTGACAGACAGGATAGAGACAGCCCTACTGACAGACAGGATAGAGACAGCCCTACTGACAGACAGGATAGAGACAGCCCTACTGACAGACAGGGTAGAGACAGCCCTACTAACAGACAGGATAGAGACAGCCCTACTGACAGACAGGACAGCCCTACTGACAGACAGTTTAGACAGCCCTACTGACAGACAGGATAGAGACAGCCCTACTGACAGACAGGATAGAGACAGCCCTACTGACAGACAGGACAGCCCTACTGACAGACAGGATAGAGACAGCCCTACTGACAGACAGGACAGCCCTACTGACAGACAGGATAGAGACAGCCCTACTGACAGACAGGACAGCCCTACTGACAGACAGGATAGAGACAGCCCTACTGACAGACCGTTTAGACAGCCCTACTGACAGACAGGATAGAGACAGCCCTACTGACAGACAGGGTAGAGACAGCCCTACTGACAGACAGGGTAGAGACAGCCCTAGTGACAGACAGGATAGAGACAGCCCTACTGACAGACAGGACAGCCCTACTGACAGACAGGATAGAGACAGCCCTACTGACAGACAGTATAGACAGCCCTACTGACAGACAGGATAGAGACAGCCCTACTGACAGACAGGGTAGAGACAGCCCTACTGACAGACAGGGTAGAGACAGCCCTAGTGACAGACAGGATAGAGACAGCCCTACTGACAGACAGGACAGCCCTACTGACAGACAGGATAGAGACAGCCCTACTGACAGACAGTATAGACAGCCCTACTGACAGACAGGATAGAGACAGCCCTACTGACAGACAGGGTAGAGACAGCCCTAGAGTCAGACAGGATAGAGACAGCCCTAGTGACAGACAGGATAGAGACAGCCCTACTGACAGACAGTATAGAGACAGCCCTACTGACAGACAGGATAGAGACAGCCCTACTGACAGACAGGGTAGAGACAGCCCCTACTGACAGACAGGATAGAGACAGCCCTACTGACAGACAGGGTAGAGACAGCCCTACTGACAGACAGGATAGAGAGACAGCCCTACTGACAGACAGGATAGAGACAGCCCTACTGACAGACAGGGTAGAGACAGCCCTACTGACAGACAGGGTAGAGACAGCCCTACTGACAGACAGGATAGAGACAGCCCTACTGACAGACAGGACAGCCCTACTGACAGACAGGGTAGAGACAGCCCTACTGACAGACAGGACAGCCCTACTGACAAACAGGGTAGAGACAGCCCTACTGACAGACAGGGTAGAGACAGCCCTACTGACAGACAGGGTAGAGACAGCCCTACTGACAGACAGGACAGCCCTACTGACAAACAGGGTAGAGACAGCCCTACTGACAGACAGGGTAGAGACAGCCCTACTGACAGACAGGGTAGAGACAGCCCTACTGACAGACAGGATAGAGACAGCCCTACTGACAGACAGGACAGCCCTACTGACAGACAGGATAGAGACAGCCCTACTGAAAGACAGGATAGAGACAGCCCTACTGACAGACAGGATAGAGACAGCCCTACTGACAGACAGGATAGAGACAGCCCTACTGACAGACAGGATAGAGACAGCCCTACTGACAGACAGCATAAAGACAGCCCTACTGACAGACAGGATAGAGACAGCCCTACTGACAGACAGGATAGAGACAGCCCTACTGACAGACAGGACAGCCCTACTGACAGACAGGATAGAGACAGCCCTACTGACAGACAGGACAGCCCTACTGACAGACAGGATAGAGACAGCCCTACTGACAGACAGGATAGAGACAGCCCTACTGACAGACAGGATAGAGACAGCCCTACTGACAGACAGGATAGAGACAGCCCTACTGACAGACAGGGTAGAGACAGCCCTACTGACAGACAGGGTAGAGACAGCCCTACTGACAGACAGGATAGAGACAGCCCTACTGACAGACAGGATAGAGACAGCCCTACTGACAGACAGGGTAGAGACAGCCCTACTGACAGACAGGATAGAGACAGCCCTAGTGACAGACAGGATAGAGACAGCCCTACTGACAGACAGGGTAGAGACAGCCCTACTGACAGACAGGATAGAGACAGCCCTACTGACAGACAGGATAGAGACAGCCCTACTGACAGACAGGATAGAGACAGCCCTACTGACAGACAGGATAGAGACAGCCCTACTGACAGACAGGATAGAGACAGCCCTACTGAGAGACAGGATAGAGACAGCCCTACTGACAGACAGGACAGCCCTACTGACAGACAGGGTAGAGACAGCCCTACTGACAGACAGGACAGCCCTACTGACAGACAGGGTAGAGACAGCCCTACTGACAGACAGGACAGCCCTACTGACAGACAGGATAGAGACAGCCCTACTGACAGACAGGACAGCCCTACTGACAGACAGGGTAGAGACAGCCCTACTGACAGACAGACAGCAGACGAGGATTAGGCTAGGTGGTCGCTCACAACAGCCTAATAACAGGATGACATCTAGCCACTAGGGCCTGTCTGAGGAAAAATATGTTTGTGTCACCGATGGGGATTCGTAACTTCACTCCTCAGCGTGATATGTCTCCACCCGTGCCATCGAATTGCTAGCTTTTTGGTGGCGTAGCTGGCTAAGATGTTGTCAAGGGGGCAGCCACATGTGTTTGCAAGATAGAGGTCCCGCGATCCAGTCTCTGTGTGAGAGAGATGGTGAGGGAATAAGAAGCAGTACGACGTCCAGCTACAGTAGCCAGACTCTGTTTATTAATGACATATGACTCTCGCTGTCAGGATCACCTGTCAACCAAAGAAAGAGACACACTGATTGCTGGATCCATGAGGAAATGAGGTTGCAGATAATTATTTTTACTGTTTGACTGACCGGCCAGTTAGTCATCTGATTGATGGATCACTGACATGTAATCAATGTAGCAGGTGGTTCAAGTTTCAAGTTTTAATGTCACGTGCAGAAGTAAAGTGCAATGCCTTTTTTGCCAGCTCCAAACCCTACAACCAGAGAGAACAGTCTATGGCTTGGGTGGCTGGAGTCTTTCACAGCTCCAAACCCTACAACCAGAGAGAACAGTCTATGGCTTGGGTGGCTGGAGTCTTTCACAGCTCCAAACCCTACAACCAGAGAGAACAGTCTATGGCTTGGGTGGCTGGAGTCTTTCACATTTCTCCGGGCCTTCCTTTCACACCGCCTGATATAGAGGTCCTGGATGGCATAGAGGTCCTGGATGGCAGGGAGCTCTGATATAGAGGTCCTGGATGGCATAGAGGTCCTGGATGGCAGGGAGCTCTGATATAGAGGTCCTGGATGGCATAGAGGTCCTGGATGGCAGGGAGCTCTGATATAGAGGTTCTGGATGGCAGGTAGCTCTGATATAGAGGTCCTGGATGGCAGGGAGCTCTGATATAGAGGTCCTGGATGGCATAGAGGTCCTGGATGGCAGGGAGCTCTGATATAGAGGTCCTGGATGGTAGGGAGCTCTGGTATAGAGGTCCTGGATGGCAGGGAGCTCTGATATAGAGGTCCTGGATGGCAGGGAGCTCTGATATAGAGGTCCTGGATGGCAGGGAGCTCTGATATAGAGGTCCTGGATGGCAGGGAGCTCTGATATAGAGGTCCTGGATGGCAGGGAGCTCTGATATAGAGGTCCTGGATGGCAGGGAGCTCTGATATAGAGGTCCTGGATGGCAGGGAGCTCTGATATAGAGGTCCTGGATGGCAGGGAGCTCTGATATAGAGGTCCTGGATGGCAGGGAGCTCTGATATAGAGGTCCTGGATGGCAGGGAGCTCTGATATAGAGGTTCTGGATGGGAGGGAGCTCTGATATAGAGGTTCTGGATGGGAGGGAGCTCGGCCCCAGTGATGTACTGGTCTGTTCAGCACCACCCTCTGTAGCGCCATCCGATAGAGGGCGGTGCTGTTGCCATACCAGGCAGTGATGCAGCCAGTCAAGATGCTCTCAATGGTACAGATGTAGAACTTTTTGAGGATCTGAGGGTCCATGGCAAACCTTTTCAACCTCCAGAGTGGGGAAGAGGCGCTGTCACGCCTTCTTCACGACTGTGCACGTGTGTGTGGACCATTTTAAGTCCTTTGTCATTTTGCCACCAAAGAACTTGAAGCTCTCGACCCGCTCCACTGCAGACCCGTCGATGTGGATGGAGGCGTGCTGTGTTCCTTTCCTTTTCTCCTTCCCTTTCTGTCATTCAGCTCTTTATCAGGATATATTTTCTCAGCTCTTTATCAGGATATATTTTCTCAGCTCTTGTTTTCTGATGTGCATGAAAATCACGCCCGTTTGCTTTACCACTGAACATCATCCACTTCAGCATATGCCTGAAATCTATTTTTTTTTTGTATTTAAAAAAAAAATATATATATATATTTTTTATTTTTTTTTATTCGGGGGGAATGGATCAGCTTAATATTGCAGATAGATTGTATCTTCTATTAATGTAATTGTCTGCATCACTTCCAATCCCCCATGTTTTATATATATATATATACACTCCCCTTTATTACTTTTCAACCCCACCATCCTTTCCCTACTTGGGGTAAATTAGTGAACAACAACGCCCAGGCCTCTACTTCCGGTCTATACTTACTATCTACACCTTATGGACACAGTTAATTTTACAATAATTCTATTATATATATATATATATATATATATTTATTTATTTTTTTGCTCCTGAACTTCTTCTACTCTCAACCTCTCCGATCATTTTCATGATGTCCATCCGGTTTGCTTCTATATGCCATATCTTTCTAACTGTGCTCTTTCCCAAAAGCTCCCAACATACAACCTATATACTTATTATGGACACAGTATGCTTACATTATTAGCTATCTTTGTTATTATTTGTTGTATGCCTCAATTCTTAGTATCTTAGGAAATTCTTTACAAAGACACCTTTATTTGTTCTTCCAGAACCCTATCAGTATTTTTACTCAGCACTGGTTTTGGTAAAGTTTAGGACCACACTCGTTTACGTTATGTTGATGGACATCAACCACAGTACAAACCTCGATGCTAAAAATGTAACACGTCTCTTTTTCTGTTTTCCAGAACCACTCTGCATCGATGACTGAGGTCACATGACTAGCGGGGACCGCGGTGGGTCAGCACCGGGTCACCTTTGCGTCTCCTCAACACAACTTCTAGGCACAATGATGTTTTTCTACTGTCATAATACAACTGTAAGAAAGGACAGTATTCTGGTGTAACTAGTTAGATAGAGGCCGACGATTTGTACATTTTGTATAAGAGAGTACATGCTGTAGACTACCTAACCCTGAGCATGTTGCTACTGTAGGTCTGAACTAGGGTTGCAAAATTCAGGTAACTTTCCAAAAATGTCCAGGTTTTCCACAAAATAGAAGATTCCCGGGAATCAGGGGTAAATAAGCAGGAAATTCAGGAATCCTTCTACCGGGATTTCTGGAAAGCCTGGAAATGTTGGGAAAATTACCAGACTGTTTCACCCCTTAGTCTGATCTGCGTCTGGACTTCCTCCTCTCTCTCTCTGTCTCTCTCTCTCTCTCTCTCTCTCTGTCTCTCTCTCTCTCTCTGTCTATCTCTCTCTCTCTCTCTCTCTCTCTCTCTCTCTCTCTCTCTCTCTCTCTCTCTCTCTCTCTCTCTCTCTCTCTCTCTCTCTCTCTCTCTCTCTCTCTGTCTCTCTCTCTGTCTGTCTCTCTCTCTGTCTGTCTCTCTCTCTCTGTCTCTGTCTCTCTCTCTCTGTCTCTGTCTCTGTCTCTCTCTCTCTCTCTCTCTCTAGACATGTTTTACATCACAAAGGAAATATAATATACAGTATACAGTCTATCTAATGTTATTGAAATATTGATGTTGTTATGTGGTATTTGTACAAATCCCTCAATCTATTCATATTTTGTTATCTCTGTATGTTTTCAGGAATGTTTTTTGTTGTTCATAATTGTTTAGGTGTCACTGTGTTTGTCCTCTCCATCTCTCAGCATGGAAGTACACAGTTCAACTGTTTGAATAAATATTCCCAATTTGTATAGTCTTTCTTTAAGAAAAAAGAAGTATCTAATTTCTTTTGAAATGCTGCATATATTTTTCTTGATTTGTCCACAAAATAAATAGTTAGTAGCAGAGTATTTATTGTGTGGGCTTTTTATTCTGAACCTCAACGAAGTATTTGCTGGCCTTGGTAGTATTGAGTGTAGATTTAGCAGTCGTAATTAAATTAAATTGTGTGGGCTGCATTTCCAAGGCTTATTCTGCAGGTGACAAAACAGTTTGACTCTGCCAAGAAATGAGTAATCTTCCACCTGCGTTTAGTTGTCACCAAAATCTGGCCGCTCTGTGAGAAGGGAAAGGGATATCTAGTCAGTTGTACAACTGAATGCATTCAACCTCAATGTTTCTTCCGCATTTAACCCAACCCCTCTGAACGGGGGGGGGGGGGGCTGCTTTAATCGACGTCCACGTCATCGGTACTCAGGGAGCAGTTGTTGTTGGGGGTTAACTGCCTTGCTCAAGGGCAGAACGGTAGATTTTTCAACCTTGCCGGCTCGGGGATTCGATTCAGCAACTTGGCCCAACGCTTTTAACCGCCCGTAGAATGTTTAGTTATGAATCGTGTTCTTTGTATTACATCTTGTTCCACATTTTATAACACCGTATTTGATATTTTCATATAAATTAAGGAATGTTTGTACCAAATTGCATGCTTTATCCGCCAAGTAAAGTTTTTTTTTTTTCTTCCACTAAGAGAGTGGACTATATCCCAACAAATGATTGCTCAATTAGATTTAAACCAAATCCCAGTCAAATCTGATGAGAATGAGTTCTCTACAGGCAGAATCATCATGTTAATGGGGTTTTATTAGATAAGGACCTCCCTCCGGTAGAAATCATCAACGCTCCATCTTTGTGTTTTGTTGACTAGTTGTGTAATTATGATCGAGACAAAACCAACTAGAGGTACAGAGGGGTCCAAAATGATTGACACCCTTGATAAAGATTAACAATAATGACTGTATAAAATAACGAATTCAAATACTGAGCTATATTGTATGCTCAACAAATGGGGAAATATATTATTTTATACTAATACAATTGCTCAGAGAAAGCGATTTTGTTTAACAAGTAATACATGTTTTTCTCAAAAAGGTAGGGGTGAAAATTATTGACACCCCTAGAGATTCTTCTAAATAAAGTTTAGTATTTGGTCCCATATTCAATGACTACATCAAGCTTGTGACTTTACAAACATGTTGGATGCATTTGCACTTCGTGTTTCTCATTATTTTGTGGGGATTTCTGACTCTGTAACTTTCTCACTCATTTTTACATTTACATTTTAGTCATCTAGCAGACGCTCTTATCCAGAGCGACTTACATTTATCTTAAGATGGCTAGGTAGGACAACCATATATCACCCATTGGGGTGCCAGGACACAGAAGAGCTTGGGCGGGGCTGAGCGGGAGCTGCCCTCCCGTAGGGGTGGGTGGGGCCAAGAGACCAGAGGTGGCAGAACAGAGCGCTCGTGTTGGGGTGTAGGGTTTGAGCATAGCCTTTTGAGCATAGCCTTTTCACTCTGTCAATTAGGTTATTATTGTGGAGTAACTATAATGTTGTTGATCCATCCTCAGTTTTCTCCTATCACAGCCATTAAACTCTGTAACTGTTTTAAAGTCACCATTGGCCACATGGTGAAATCACTGAGCAGTTTCTTTCCTCTCCGGCAACTGAGTTAGGAAGGACGCCTGTATCTTTGTAGTGACTGGGTGTATTAATACACCATCCAAAGTGTAATTAATAACTTCACTATGCTCAAAGGGATATTCAATGTCTGCTTTTTATTTTTTTTACCCATCTACCAATAGGTGTCCTTCTTTGCGAGGCATTGGAAAACCTCCCTGGTCGTTGTGGTTGAATCTGTGTTTGAAATTCACTGCTCGGCTGAGGGACCTTACAGATAATTGTATATGTGGGGTACAGAGATGAGGTAGTCATTCAACAATCATGTTAAACACTATTACTGCACACAGAGTGAGTCTATGGAACTTATTATGTGACTTGTTAAGTAAATGTTTTACTCCTGAACTTATTTAGGCTTGCCATAACAAAGGG
The DNA here is from genome assembly GCF_020615455.1 of Coregonus clupeaformis. Taxonomy (NCBI): domain Eukaryota; kingdom Metazoa; phylum Chordata; class Actinopteri; order Salmoniformes; family Salmonidae; genus Coregonus; species Coregonus clupeaformis. The sequence goes on along the minus strand of NC_059200.1, from coordinate 13,310,454 downwards.
GTTGAATACTTATTGACTCAAGACATGTCAGCTTTTCATTTTTAATTAATTTGTGAAAATGTGTAAAAACATAATTCCACTTTGATATTGTGTGTAGGCCAGTGATAATCAACATCAACACTTAATCAATGTTAAATTCAGGCTGTAACACAACAACATGTGGAAAAAGTCTAGGGTCAGTATTGCTCATCTTTATCAAGCGTGTCAATAATTTCCGACCCCACTGTATGTCAGTAAGATATCATTGTCAGGAGTTTAGCAACACACCATCTGTCCCCACTGTGAGCACCATATGTAACTTCCAGAATGTTGTATATTTTTAACTAAGCACTGATTTGCATAGAACTGTATTTGGAGATTGTTAAATTGATGAGATAATGTTCAGATAAACAGGATCTCATTAAATAAATGATGGCCTCCATCTGTGAGATCAAGTCAAACGTTTTTTCACCCAAACCCATCATCTATAAAATAAGTCCTCCTCATCCTGACTGAGCCCCCGGGAAGTAGAACAGAAGAGAACTGAACAGAACAGAACAGAACAGAACGGAGCAGAACAGAACAGAGCAGAGCAGAACGGAGCAGAACAGAACAGAACAGAACAGAACGGAACAGAACAGAACAGAACAGAACAGAACTGAACAGAGCAGAACAGAGCAGAGCAGAACAGAACGGAGCAGAACAGAACAGAACAGAACAGAACGGAGCAGAACAGAACAGAGCAGAGCAGAACAGAACAGAACAGAGCAGAACAGAGCAGAACAGAAGAGAACTGAACAGAACAGAGCAGAACAGAGCAGAACAGAACGGAGCAGAACAGAGCAGAACAGAACAGAGCAGAGCAGAACAGAACAGAACAGAGCAGAACAGAGCAGAACAGAACGGAGCAGAGCAGAGCAGAGCAGAACAGAGCAGAACAGAGCAGAACAGAGCAGAACAGAACGGAGCAGAGCAGAACAGAGCAGAACAGAGCAGAACAGAACGGAGCAGAGCAGAACAGAGCAGAACAGAGCAGAACAGAGCAGAACAGAACAGAACAGAACGGAGCAGAGCAGAACAGAACAGAACAGAACGGAGCAGAACAGAACGGAGCAGAGCAGAGCAGAGCAGAGCAGAACAGAGCAGAACAGAGCAGAACAGAGCAGAACAGAGCAGAACAGAACGGAGCAGAGCAGAACAGAGCAGAACAGAGCAGAACAGAGCAGAACAGAACAGAACAGAACGGAGCAGAGCAGAACAGAACAGAACAGAACGGAGCAGAACAGAACGGAGCAGAACAGAACGGAGCAGAACAGAGCAGAACATTACAGAACGGAGCAGAACATAACGGAGCAGAACATAACAGAACAGAACAGAACAGAACGGAGCAGAGATTAACAGAACGGAGCAGAACAGAACGGAGCAGAACAGAACATCTGTACTGTAAGGGAAACCAGACAGACCAGAGTATTTAGAGATACACCCCAAATGGCACCCTATTCCCTATATAGTGCACTACTTTTGACCAGAGCCCAGATCCCTTTTCCCTGTACATCTGGTCAAATGTAGTGCACTATATAGGGAATAAGGTGCCAGTGTTTAGAGATCCATCATGGTACTCAGTATTCAGAGAGAGAGAGGAAGCACTTCTGTTTCTGGTTCAGCTATCATAGATCATTCTGACACCTCTACTGTGCGCTCCAAATATTCACCCACCCCTGTCTACGTCCCAAATGGCACCCTATTCCCTTTTTAAGTGCACTACTTTTGACCAGGGTCCATAGTTCTTGTCAAAAGTAGTGCACCTATATAGGGAAGAGGGAGCCATTTGGGACTCGGCCCGACACCTCTACAGCACGCTCCAAATGCTCACCACCACCAGACAACAATACACCTCCTCTGTGGCTCAGTCACTCTCTGTCACTCTCTGTCACTCTCTGTCTCTGTCTCCCTAAAACCCCACAGTCCCATTCACAAATAAAAAAAAAACGGTAGCTCTGGAAATAAAATGCATTCATGAGAAAAAGGTCTGATGTAATATCACATTGTAGCATCATTCCCTCGGTCCCCTTCTCTCTCCACATTAGGTCTCAGGTGAGTATAACAACTTATTTCGTATTAAACAAGATGTTCAATAAGAACAACAAAAATATAAACACAACATGTAAAGTTTCATGAGCTGAAATAAAAGCTTATTTCTCTCAGATTTTGTGCACAATTTTGTTTACATCCCTGTTAGTGAGCATTTCTCCTTTGCCAAGATAATCCATCCACCTGACAGGTGTGGCATATCAAGAAGCTGATTAAACAGCATGATAATTACACAGGTGCACCTTGTGCTGGGGACAATAAAAGGCCACTGTGCAGTTTTGTCACACAACAAAATGCCACAGGTGTCTCAAGTTTTGAGGGAGCGTGCAATTGGCATGCTGACTGCAGGAATGTCTACCAGAGCTGTTGCCAGATAATTTAATGTTCATTTCTCTACCATAAGCTGCCTCCAACGTCGTTTTAGAGAATTTGGCAGTACGTCCAACCGGCCTCACAGCCACAAACCACGTGTAACCACACCAGCCCAGAACCTCCACATCGGGCTTCTTCACCTGCGGGATCGTCTGAGACCAGCCACCTGGACAGCTGATGAAACTGTGGGTTTGCACAACCGAATAATTTCTGCACAAACTGTCAGAAACCGTCTCAGGGAAGCTCATCTGTATGCTCGTCGTCCTCACCAGGGTCTTGACCTGAGTGCAGTTCGGCGTCATAACTGACTTCAGTGGCAAATCCTCACCTTCGATGGCCACTGGCATGCTGGGGAAGTGTGCTCTTTATGGATGAATCACGGTTTCAAGTCTACGGGCAGATGGCGTCGTGTGGGCGAGCGGTTTGCTGATGTCAATGTTGTGAACAGAGTGCCCCATGGTGGCAGTGGGGTTATGGTATGGGCAGGCATAAGCTACAGGCAACAAACACAATTGCATTTTATCGATGGCAATTTGAATACACAGAGATACCGTGACGAGATCCTGAGGCCCATTGTCGTGCCATTCATCCGCCGACATCACCTCATCGCAAGGATCTGTACACAATTCCTGGAAGCTATTCCAGTTTCAACTGTTCTGCCTGCGGTTATGGAACCCCTACCTGTCCCAGACCTGCTGTTTTCAACTCTTAATGATCGGCTATGAAAAGCCAACTGAGATTTATTCCTGATTATTATTTGACCATGCTTGTCACTTATGAACATTTTTGAACATCTTGGCATGGTTCTGTTATAATCTCCACCCGGCACAGCCAGAAGAGGACTGGCCACCCCTCATAGCCTGGTTCCTCTCTAGGTTTCTTCCTAGGTTTTGGCCTTTCTAGGGAGTTTTTCCTAGCCACCGTGCTTCTACACCTGCATTACTAGCTGTTTGGGGTTTTAGGCTGGGTTTCTGTAAAGCACTTCGAGATATTAGCTGATGTAAGAAGGGCTATATAAAATAAAATTGATTGATTGATTACAGTTCTGTCATGGCCTGCATACTCACCAGACATGTCACCCATTGAGCATGTTTGGGATGCTCTGGATTGATGTGTACGACAGCGTGTTCCAGTTCCCGCCAATATCCAGTAACTTCGCACAGCCATTGAAGAGGAGTGGGACAACATTCAACAGGCCACAATCAACAGCCTGATCAACTCTATGTGAAGGACATGTGTCGCGCTGCATGAGGCAAATGGTGGTCACACCAGATACGGACTGGTTTTCTGATCCACGGCCCTACCTTTTTTTCCAACAGATGCATATCTGTACTCCCAGTCATGTGAAATCCATAGATTAGGCCCTAATTAAGTAATTTAAATTGATTGATTTCTTTATATGAACTGTATCTCAGTAAAATCGTAGATATTGATGCATGTTGCGTTCATATTTTTGTTCAGTGTATATTGAAAGAATCCACCCCCAGGACAGGGACCAGGTTCCAAGGCTTTGGGTGCAGACAGTGTTCCTCTGGTTAACTCCTCTGTCAGAGAGATCTTGGAGGTTGGAGGTGGAAACAGTGTTCCTCTGGTTAACTCCTCTGTCAGAGAGATGTTGGAGGTCGCAGGTGGAGAGCAGACAGTGTTCCAGGGCTCAGGATTAGCCATGGTGGTCTGCTTTGGGGCTCTGGGTCTGGCGTTAGTCCTGCTGGTCTCATGGTCTCAGGCTGTTGTCCTCCTGCTAGTCCCATGTGCTGCTCTCGGACTCAAGGATATCAGGGTTTCGTTTTGTGGTGGTACTCCTCCAGCCTCTATTCAGTGTTCCTGTGTGTCTGCTGGTAGCTCCAACCTCTATTCAGGGATGTTATGTGTCTGCTGGTAGCTCCAACCTCTATTCAGGGATGTTGTGTCTGCTGGTACCAGATGTAACAGCGTTAGCTTCATAGCTTCACCCCCCAGCTTGTAATGCCTTCACCCACGCTATTGAATTGGTACCTTTTCTATAGCGTAATTACTCAGGGATGTTGTGTGTCTGCTGGTACCAATCCTCTACTCTGTCATGTTGTGTGTCTGCTGGTACCAATGCTCTACTCTGTCATGTTATGTGTCTGCTGGTACCAATGCTCTACTCTGTCATGTTATGTGTCTGCTGGTACCAGTGCTCTACTCTGTCATGTTATGTGTCTGCTGGTACCAGTGCTCTACTCTGTCATGTTATGTGTCTGCTGGTACCAATGCTCTACTCGGTCATGTTGTGTATCTGCTCCAGCTCCCTCTTCTTCTTCATGGCGATGTGCAGCTGCTGTTTGATGACGGTGATGTGTGTCTCCAGCTCCGACAGCTCCTGCAGCATGGGGTTGGTCCTGGCCTGTAGACCCACCTGGACCAGGTGTGTCCTCCCGTTAGAGGTGGCCTGTAGGGGAAGAGAAGAAAATAAGAAAAATGTAAACCAATCAAATGGCATGAATCAAAACATAAATAATATATAATAAATGAGATAAATTACCACCTGATTCTGACTACATCCTAACTACTGGTATTGCCTTTTTTGATGACTAAAATGTAACTGTATATAATAAGGCTGTAGAATTTTTTTTTTTTTTATGTACAATTTCCCAACAAGACGCCCCCTCCCAGAAAGTAAATACTCTATGCTATGTGTTCCTTATTTGTCTGGCCAACCTGAGGAGCAAGAGGAGTGGGGCAATCACAGGGGTACTCCAGAAGCTTCCTCCTGTTGCAGTCGGACTCTGAGCTGGTCCATGGTACACATGCCTGCTCCTGTTGCTGCTGCTGGTGGTGGTGGTTAACCACGTTGCACCTTTGGGGTCGAACAAAAAAACACATATTTTGGGACCTTGTTTTGCATCCCAAATGGGACCTTATTCCCCGATAGTCCACTACTTTGGACCAAGGCCTATAGGGTACTACTTTGGACCAAGGCCTATAGGGTACTACTTTGGACCAAGACCTATAGGGTACTACTTTGGACCAAGGCCTATAGGGCACTACAAAACATGCTATCTGATGCAGTGGAGGATCCTCAGAGGAGGAAGAGGAGGACCATCCTCCTCAGTGAATTTCATAAAAATATATATTTTTAAACATTTGAAATGTTATCCTTTTTAGATAAAACTATACTAAATATAATCACACGTCACCAAATAATTGATTAAAACACCCTATTTTGCAATGAAGGTCTACAGTAGCTTCAACAGCACTCTGTAGGGTAGCACCATGGTGTGGCCGGAGGACAGCTAGCTTCTGTCCTCCTCTGGGTACATTAACTTCAATACAAAACCTAGGAGGCTCAAGGTTCTCACCCCCTTCCATAGTAATTATGACAACTTCTGGAGGACATCCTCCAACCTACCAGAGCTCTTGCAGCATGAACTGACATGTTGTCCACCCAATCATAGGATCAGAAAATGTATCTAGTACTGAAAGCATAAGCTACAGCTAGCTAGCACTGCTGTGCATAAAATGTGGTGAGTAGTTGACTCAAAGAGAGAGAAAGACAATAGTTGAACAGTTTAACAAATTAATTTCTTCCAAATTGAAGGAGAAGCAAGAGAGAAATAGAGAGAGAGATTTCATCAAAGTAGTTAGCTAAACTTCTAACTGACTGTACACTGTAAAGTTACTGCATGATTGTAGTGGGTTTACTAAGATGTTAGTTCTATTAGCAATGCTGACTATGACGTTACTTTAGCTAATATGGTGACAACGATGTAGGCTGTGTGTAGCGGTTTGGCTTGGAAAGCTTTTTTCGCCTGGTCACATACAGCTGATGTGTTGTTCATTAAAGTCCACAAGCGGAGGGAAAAGGTGAGAGGAGGAGAGCGCATAGATGCGAGAAGGAATACAACGTGGCTGCTATGAAATTGAACTGTGTTTATGCGTGATCAGGGATGTATTCATTCCGCCGATTCTGTTGAAAAAAGTTTCTTGAACGGAAGCAAACGGAACAAAACGGGAATAAACATACCTGAATTTGTCCAATCGAAACTCTCGTTTGTAACTGTTGGCGTAATGATTACACCCTTTATCAGCTAGATGCAGGCAAGAGTGTGCAAGGCGGTATTGAATGTCACTGTCTGTCCTTGTGTCACTGTCTGTCACCTCAAATTTGTCTCTCGACCTGTGTGCACCTACATTGTAAACTGTCATTCATAGGCTAGGTTGTAGCAACCTCATGATGGGTATAGGGAAATTCGAGTATCATGTAGTAGCCTAAACCTATCGCTGTTACATTAAACTGGGTGAATTAAATATGAATGACAGTCATCCAATATGCTGTAATAGAAATAATGTGTCCTCCCTCATCTTAAACAGCACTGACCGCCACTGATCTGATGCTGACATGTTCCACAGCCAGTTAGTAGGGTGACACGGTCGCTGCTATCATCCCGTCGCTGCTATCATCCCGTCGCTGCTATCATCACGTCGCTGCTATCATCACGTCACTGCTATCATCCCGTCGCTGCTATCATCACGTCGCTGCTATCATCCCGTCGCTGCTATCATCACGTCGCTGCTATCATCCCGTCGCTGCTATCATCACGTCACTGCTATCATCCCGTCGCTGCTATCATCACGTCGCTGCTATCATCCCGTCGCTGCTATCATCACGTCGCTGCTATCATCACGTCGCTGCTATCATCCCGTCGCTGCTATCATCACGTCGCTGCTATCATCCCGTCGCTGCTATCATCCCGTCGCTGCTATCATCACGTCGCTGCTATCATCACGTCACTGCTATCATCCCGTCGCTGCTATCATCACGTCGCTGCTATCATCCCGTCGCTGCTATCATCACGTCGCTGCTATCATCACGTCGCTGCTATCATCCTGTCGCTGCTATCATCACGTCGCTGCTATCATCACGTCGCTGCTATCATCCTGTCGCTGCTATCATCCTGTCGCTGCTATCATCCTGTCGCTGCTATCATCACGTCGCTGCTATCATCCTGTCGCTGCTATCATCCCGTCGCTGCTATCATCCCGTCGCTGCTATCACCCTGTCGCTGCTATCATCCTGTTGCTGCTATCATCACGTCGCTGCTATCATCCTGTCGCTGCTATCATCCTGTCGCTGCTATCATCACGTCGCTGCTATCATCACGTCGCTGCTATCATCCTGTCGCTGCTATCATATCATCACTGACAATTCAATTAGCCAAGTTGTGATTAAAACACAATTTGACACACACTGTCAAACTGGCACATTCAATCAAACGTTTCTCAAATCAATCAATCAGGTGGTCTGTCAATTTGCTGTACAGCCTTTTTGTGAAGGTTAGGGGACATTCCTTATGGAACATCAATGATTGTGATTACCTTTTTTCCTTCTTGGCGACAGTCTGCAGTTTATCGTCGTTGAAAGATGTGTTCATAGCTCGATGTAATCTCTGATGGATAGAGCAGAAACACACCAGATATCAGAAACGCACCAGATATCAGAAACACACCAGACATGTAACAGAATCTGCACATATACAGTGGGGGAAAAAAGTATTTAGTCAGCCACCAATTGTGCAAGTTCTCCCACTTAAAAAGATGAGAGAGGCCTGTAATTTTCATCATAGGTACACGTCAACTATGACAGACAAAATGAGGAAAAAAAATCCAGAAAATCACATTGTAGGATTTTTTATAAATTTATTTGCAAATTATGGTGGAAAATAAGTATTTGGTCAATAACAAAAGTTTCTCAATACTTTGTTATATACCCTTTGTTGGCAATGACACAGGTCAAACGTTTTCTGTAAGTCTTCACAAAGTTTTCACACACTGTTGCTGGTATTTTGGCCCATTCCTCCATGCAGATCTCCTCTAGAGCAGTGATGTTTTGGGGCTGTCGCTGGGCAACACGGACTTTCAACTCCCTCCAAAGATTTTCTATGGGGTTGAGATCTGGAGACTGGCTAGGCCACTCCAGGACCTTGAATTGCTTCTTACGAAGCCACTCATTCGTTGCCCGGGCGGTGTGTTTGGGATCATTGTCATGCTGAAAAACCCATCCACGTTTCATCTTCAATGCCCTTGCTGATGGAAGGAGGTTTTCACTCAAAATCTCACGATACATGGCCCCATTCATTCTTTCCTTTACACGGATCAGTCGTCCTGGTCCCTTTGCAGAAAAACAGCCCCAAAGCATGATGTTTCCACCCCCATGCTTCACAGTAGGTATGGTGTTCTTTGGATGCAACTCAGCATTCTTTGTCCTCCAAACACGACGAGTTGAGTTTTTACCAAAAAGTTATATTTTGGTTTCATCTGACCATATGACATTCTCCCAATCCTCTTCTGGATCATCCAAATGCACTCTAGCAAACTTCAGACGGGCCTGGACTGGCTTAAGCAGGTGGACACGTCTGGCACTGCAGGATTTGAGTCCCTGGCGGCGTAGTGTGTTACTGATGGTAGGCTTTGTTACTTTGGTCCCAGCTCTCTGCAGGTCATTCACTAGATCCCCCCGTGTGGTTCTGGGATTTTTGCTCACCGTTCTTGTGATCATTTTGACCCCACGGGGTGAGATCTTGCGTGGAGCCCCAGATCGAGGGAGATTATCAGTGGTCTTGTATGTCTTCCATTTCCTAATAATTGCTCCCACAGTTAATTTCTTCAAACCAAGCTGCTTACCTATTGCAGATTCAGTCTTCCCAGCCTGGTGCAGGTCTACAATTTTGTTTCTGGTGTCCTTTGACAGCTCTTTGGTCTTGGCCATAGTGGAGTTTGGAGTGTGACTGTTTGAGGTTGTGGACAGGTGTCTTTTATACTGATAACAAGTTCAAACAGGTGCCATTAATACAGGTAACGAGTGGAGGACAGAGGAGCCTCTTAAAGAAGAAGTTACAGTTCTGTGAGAGCCAGAAAACTTGCTTGTTTGTAGGTGACCAAATACTTATTTTCCACCATAATTTGCAAATACATTCATTAAAAATCCTACAATGTGATTTTCTGGAATTATTTTTCTCAATTTGTCTGTCATAGTTGATGTGTACCTATGATGAAAATTACAGGCCTCTCCCATCTTTTTAAGTGGGAGAACTTGCACAATTGGTGGCTGACTAAATACTTTTTTCCCCCACTGTATAAGGGTTGAGGTCAATCCATTTAAATTTGACAAATGGACTAAATTAAAATAGAATTGATCCCAACCCAGACATATAGTATGTATGGCACAGAGTACACTTAATCTGAGAATATCATACTGTAGGAATATAAATCACAAAGTACACTTAATCTGAGAATATCATACTGTAGGAATATAAATCACAAAGTACACTTAATCTGAGAATATCATACTGTAGGAATATAAATCACAAAGTACACTTAATCTGAGAATATCATACTGTAGGAATATAAATCACAAAGTACACTTAATCTGAGAATATCATACTGTAGGAATATAAATCACAAAGTACACTTAATCTGAGAATATCATACTGTAGGAATATCATTTTCTGGCATTTAAAACATAGTGAAAGTTGAGTTAGTTAAACCAGGCGAACACAGGGCTCTAAATTCACTTTTTTTCATTGGTAGCACTGATGCTCCTAACTATAAAAAGTAAGGAGCACCAGAAAAAATGTAGGAGCACCAGAAACAAAAATAGTTTTTACTGACTGTCCTATCATTGTTAATTGTCATCAGTTGTTACCTTGATGATGTAGAACACATCACTAGAGAGTGGGCCAGACGTTATAATTAAAACTACCTTTAATCATTGTTTTCAAAACTGAAAACATATTTACATAGGTGATTTGTTTTGGACAAACAAATGCAATATATAAAACAGTGTTAATTGTATTCAAAAGTGTAACAGCAAACATATTTATATAGGTGATTAAAACATAACCTTTATTGTATTTAAAAGTGGAACTGCAAACTGGAAACTGTTATCCATTATTGCATTCAGCTAACAGCTAATCGTTGATCTAGAATCTAGCTAGTGAATCAACTTGCTTTTAGGGTTAGGGTTTAGGGTAGTGGTGTCCCAAGGATCCAAGATTGCACAAACTCTCTTCCTGGATGGTGTCCGCGATGGTGCCAAATGCCAATTATGTTTGTGCAGGACACCTCGATTCCATATGTCGGGTTGACACCTCGATTCCATATGTCGGGTTGATTGTAATAAATTATTTTGGGTTTGAATTAGGTCAAATCCATCTCCTCTTTGGCAGTAAGAGGTGTTACATTTAATCTCTAGCTCAGTTAGCTCTGCCTGTTGACGGGATTGGGCTTCCACCTGTTGTCTGCCAAATACGTCTGGTAGTTAGTTAACCTAGTGGTGTTGCTGTAGTTAGTAGACCTAGTGGTGTTGCTGTAGTTAGTAGACCTAGTGGTGTTGCTGTAGTTAGTAGACCTAGTGGTGTTGCTGTAGTTAGTAGACCTAGTGGTGTTGCTGTAGTTAGTAGACCTAGTGGTGTTGCTGTAGTTAGTAGACCTAGTGGTGTTGCTGTAGTTAGTAGACCTAGTGGTGTTGCTGTAGTTAGTAGACCTAGTGGTGTTGCTGTAGTTAGTAGACCTAGTGGTGTTGCTGTAGTTAGTAGACCTAGTGGTGTTGCTGTAGTTAGTAGACCTAGTGGTGTTGCTGTAGTTAGTAGACCTAGTGGTGTTGCTGTAGTTAGTAGACCTAGTGGTGTTGCTGTAGTTAGTAGACCTAGTGGTGTTGCTGTAGTTAGTAGACCTAGTGGTGTTGCTGTAGTTAGTAGACCTAGTGGTGTTGCTGTAGTTAGTAGACCTAGTGGTGTTGCTGTAGTTAGTAGACCTAGTGGTGTTGCTGTAGTTAGTAGACCTAGTGGTGTTGCTGTAGTTAGTAGACCTAGTGGTGTTGCTGTAGTTAGTAGACCTAGTGGTGTTGCTGTAGTTAGTAGACCTAGTGGTGTTGCTGTAGTTAGTAGACCTAGTGGTGTTGCTGTAGTTAGTTAACCTAGTGGTGTTGCTGTAGTTAGTAGACCTAGTGGTGTTGCTGAAGTTAGTAGACCTAGTGGTGTTGCTGTAGTTAGTATACCTAGTGGTGTTGCTGTAGTTAGTAGACCTAGTGGTGTTGCTGTAGTTAGTAGACCTAGTGGTGTTGCTGTAGTTAGTAGACCTAGTGGTGTTGCTGTAGTTAGTAGACCTAGTGGTGTTGCTGTAGTTAGTAGACCTAGTGGTGTTGCTGTAGTTAGTAGACCTAGTGGTGTTGCTGTAGTTAGTAGACCTAGTGGTGTTGCTGTAGTTAGTAGACCTAGTGGTGTTGCTGTAGTTAGTAGACCTAGTGGTGTTGCTGTAGTTAGTGGTTCTAGTGGTGTTGCTGTAGTTAGTAGACCTAGTGGTGTTGCTGTAGTTAGTAGACCTAGTGGTGTTGCTGTAGTTAGTAGACCTAGTGGTGTTGCTGTAGTTAGTGGTTCTAGTGGTGTTGCTGTAGTTAGTAGTCCTAGTGGTGTTGCTGTAGTTAGTAGACCTAGTGGTGTTGCTGTAGTTAGTAGACCTAGTGGTGTTGCTGTAGTTAGTAGACCTAGTGGTGTTGCTGTAGTTAGTAGACCTAGTGGTGTTGCTGTAGTTAGTAGACCTAGTGGTGTTGCTGTAGTTAGTAGACCTAGTGGTGTTGCTGTAGTTAGTAGACCTAGTGGTGTTCCTATAGTTAGTAGGCCTAGTGGTGTTGCTGTAGTTAGTAGACCTAGTGGTGTTGCTGTAGTTAGTAGACCTAGTGGTGTTGCTGTAGTTAGTAGACCTAGTGGTGTTGCTGTAGTTAGTAGACCTGGAGGTGTTGCTGTAGTTAGTAGACCTAGTGGTGTTGCTGTAGTTAGTAGACCTAGTGGTGTTGCTGTAGTTAGTAGACCTAGTGGTGTTGCTGTAGTTAGTTAACCTAGTGGTGTTGCTGTAGTTAGTAGACCTAGTGGTGTTGCTGTAGTTAGTAGACCTAGTGGTGTTGCTGTAGTTAGTAGACCTAGTGGTGTTGCTGTAGTTAGTAGACCTAGTGGTGTTGCTGTAGTTAGTTAACCTAGTGGTGTTGCTGTAGTTAGTAGACCTAGTGGTGTTGCTGTAGTTAGTAGACCTAGTGGTATTGCTCTAGCCCCTGTAGTTAGTAAATCTTGTAATGTTACTGCATCCCCTGCCTGATGTACTTGTCCTGGCACTTGATGTGCTTTTGTCTTAAGAAGTCTTCCCTGTTGCTATTTCTCCACACTTTCGACAGTACTTTCAGAACATTGTGTCACTAGTTTTGTCCCTCCTTAGCCACTTGAGTTTGCGAAACAACCCCTCTGAGGAGGTGTGTTGGTAGCATTATCTCCAACATCGTCCTCGTCCTTTTCTTCCGGATATGGTTGATCATTTCATCATATGTTTTTTTTGGTTGAAGAAAGCTTCAATTCTGATGTTGCATTTCATTGTTGTTGTTGTTGCTAGCTATCTCGCTAGCTAATGCCATATAGCTGACAGAAAAGGTTCTGACGGAAAGTTTGCGTTAAAAGAGATTGGTTGTACCTGGCGTGTGATTGTTCTAATTAGCTACATTTAAACATTTGTAGCATTATGATTGGTTAGGATTTGTAAACAATGTATCAGCCTGTCTTGTTTGAGCAGTGAAGAGAAGAGTGTTGTGGCTAAATATTGTTACGCATTGAGTTTTATATTGGGATGGTTTTTTTTTGGTTGCAAAAATTGTTGCATATGCTACCCAATCGGTCACACTTTAGAACCCTGGGTGTACACTACACCATTTTGGCCCTGACTAAGCTCTCCCAGACACGTTTTTGAGATGGGGAGACAAAATCTCCATGTCGTTGCCTACTCGGGGCTCATTTAATGTGAGCGGGTCAGAGACGCAACCTGAGGGCAACCTATCCGAGTCGTACAGGACGTCCCGATATTTTAAAACATTTGATTTTATCGGCACAAAATCAGCAATGCTCTTGTAGTGTGAGAACGGTGATCAGCAATAGCCAATGAGACAATGAAAGCTGGCCAGAGAAGAAGCCAGTGAGATGATGACGTTTTATTGCATCCCCCAGAATGTGTTGACTCTCCATCAGGAGCGATGACTACTATTAGTATGAATGTGTTGACTCTCCATCAGGAGCGATGACTCCTACTAGTATGAATGTGTTGACTCTCCATCAGGAGCCATGACTCCTACTAGTATGAATGTGTTGACTCTCCATCAGGAGCCATGACTCCTACTAGTATGAATGTGTTGACTCTCCATCAGGAGCGATGACTCCTACTAGTATGAATGTGTTGACTCTCCATCAGGAGCGATGACTCCTAGTATGAATGTGTTGACTCTCCATCAGGAGCGATGACTCCTACTAGTATGAATGTGTTGACTCTCCATCAGGAGCGATGACTCCTACTGGTATGAATGGGTTGACTCTCCATCAGGAGCCATGACTCCTACTAGTATGAATGTGTTGACTCTCCATCAGGAGCCATGACTCCTACTAGTATGAATGTGTTGACTCTCCATCAGGAGCGATGACTCCTACTGGTATGAATGTGTTGACTCTCCATCAGGAGCGATGACTCCTACTAGTATGAATGTGTTGACTCTCCATCAGGAGCGATGACTCCTAGTATGAATGTGTTGACTCTCCATCAGGAGCGATGACTCCTACTAGTATGAATGTGTTGACTCTCCATCAGGAGCGATGACTCCTACTAGTATGAATGTGTTGACTCTCCATCAGGAGCCATGACTCCTACTAGTATGAATGTGTTGACTCTCCATCAGGAGCGATGACTCCTACTGGTGTGAATGTGTTGACTCTCCATCAGGAGCGATGACTCCTACTAGTATGAATGTGTTGACTCTCCATCAGGAGCGATGACTCCTAGTATGAATGTGTTGACTCTCCATCAGGAGCGATGACTCCTACTAGTATGAATGTGTTGACTCTCCATCAGGAGCCATGACTCCTACTAGTATGAATGTGTTGACTCTCCATCAGGAGCCATGACTCCTACTGGTATGAATGTGTTGACTCTCCATCAGGAGCGATGACTCCTACTAGTATGAATGTGTTGACTCTCCATCAGGAGCCATGACTCCTACTAGTATGAATGTGTTGACTCTCCATCAGGAGCGATGACTCCTACTAGTATGAATGTGTTGACTCTCCATCAGGAGCCATGACTCCTACTAGTATGAATGTGTTGACTCTCCATTTGGAGCGATGACTCCTACTGGTATGAATGTGTTGACTCTCCATTTGGAGCGATGACTCCTACTAGTATGAATGTGTTGACTCTCCATCAGGAGCGATGACTAGAGAAGGACTACTAGTATGCGTTTGTACTTTTCTTACCAAAGCCGAAGTGTCAACTCCTTACAACTCTGAAGTCAACAAAAAATTGTATTCAACTCAAAATGTATTGGCTAGATATTTCAACTCTGTATGGCAAGCGTGAATGTCTTACTGAAAACGTTTCTGAGACTGCTTTGAGCCACAGCTCGTTGTTACTACGTTAACAATCGAATGACATCATCACATCATTGTTTTAGAGAGAGGTGGTATGGAGAATCCTCACGACCAAGTCAAGAATCTTGTAGTTTGTGACTCCCCGTCTGTGCAACATTGTTTAGTGTGAGCAACACTACCTTGGAAAGACAACAAACTACAGGAAAGACGGTTGTTTAATGTGAGAGGCTCAGTGATGTTATGATTTTGCAAGTCGTGTAGTGTACGCCAGGCATTACCTGACTAGTATGCAGCCAATACTTGAATTTGGGGTCCTTGACTCTGGGTATAACGAAGTGGTAGATGATGTGTTCAGCCAGGGTGGTGAGGAGAGACAGAACCAACCCGACACATAGCATCAAAAACAGGCCTGAGAAATGCTTTATGCCCATTTGTAAGGTCTGGAGAGAGACAAAACAGACACACAGACACACAGGCAGACACATCACTATACACTATTACACATCACTGTACACTATTACACATCACTATACACTATTACACATCACTATACACTTTTACACATCACTGTACACTATTACACATCACTATACACTATTACACATCACTATACACTATTACACATCACTATACACTATTACACAACACTATACACTATTACACATCACTATTACACATCACTGTACACTATTACACATCACTATACACTATTACACATCACTATACACTATTACACATCACTATACACTATTACACATCACTGTACACTATTACACATCACTGTACACTATTACACATCACTATACACTATTACACATCACTATACACTATTAAACATCACTATACACTATTACACATCACTATACACTATTACACATCAATGTACACTATTACACATCACTTTACACTATTACACATCACTATACACTATTACACATCACTATTACACATCACTATACACTATTACACATCACTATACACTATTACACATCACTATACACTATTACACATCACTATACACTATTACACATCACTATACACTATTACACATCACTATACACTATTACACATCACTATTACACTATTAAACATCACTATACACTATTAAACATCACTATACACTTTTACACATCACTGTACACTATTAAACATCACTATACACTATTACACATCACTATACACTATTACACATCACTATACACTATTACACATCACTATTACACATCACTATACACTATTACACATCACTATACACTATTACACATCACTATACACTATTACACATCACTATACACTATTACACATCACTATACACTATTACACATCCCTATTACACTATTACACATCACTATACACTATTACACATCACTATACACTATTGCACATCACTGCACACTATTACACATCACTATACACTATTACACATCACTATACACTATTAAACATCACTATACACTATTAAACATCACTATACACTATTAAACATCACTATACACTTTTACACATCACTGTACACTATTAAACATCACTATACACTATTAAACATCACTGTACACTTTTACACATCACTATACACTACATCTATAATTGATGGAAGCTTATTGCTCTTAAGGGAATAAAGGCCAGTTTTTGGAAAGCTTCAATAATTTATAATGGACTCCATCAATAAGACTTCGAAACACACAAATAAACACAGACTGATGGAGATGATTTAGTATTGCAATGTATTTTGATTAATATTTAAGTAGTGTGATGTACGGTAGGTAGTTACATTACCTCAGTGACGGCGAAGCTCCGTTTCCCACAAGGCACCACCTTGTACCACTTGTCATGCAGCATGTCCATGAAGCCGTCTGACTTGTACTGGCTCACCAGCTCAGAGATGTTAGATGTCAGGGGAGAGTTCTGGCGCAGGCCGATGCCATAACCTGGAAACAGATATACACATAGAATGACGTAGAACGTCCCGGTCTTCTTCTTCTGTACTATGGGTGATGAAGACATACAGTGGGGAGAACAAGTATTTGATACATCAGAAAAGCAGAACTTAATATTTGGTACAGAAACCTTTGTTTGCAATTACAGAGATCATACGTTTCCTGTAGGTCTTGACCAGGTTTGCACACACTGCAGCAGGGATTTTGGCCCACTCCTCCATACAGACCTTCTCCAGATCCTTCAGGTTTCGGGGCTGTCGCTGGGTAATACGGACTTTCAGCTCCCTCCAAAGATGTTCTATTGGGTTCAGGTCTGGAGACTGGCTAGGCCACTCCAGGACCTTGAGATGCTTCTTACGGAGCCACTCCTTAGTTGCCCTGGCTGTGTGTTTCGGGTCGTTGTCATGCTGGAAGACCCAGCCACGACCCATCTTCAATGCTCTTACTGAGGGAAGGAGGTTGTTGGCCAAGATCTCGCGATACATGGCCCCATCCATCCTCCCCTCAATACGGTGCAGTCGTCCTGTCCCCTTTGCAGAAAAGCATCCCCAAAGAATGATGTTTCCACCTCCATGCTTCACGGTTGGGATGGTGTTCTTGGGGTTGTACTCATTCTTCTTCTTCCTCCAAACACGGCAAATAGAGTTTAGACCAAAAAGCTCTATTTTTGTCTCATCAGACCACATGACCTTCTCCCATTCCTCCTCTGGATCATCCAGATGGTCATTGGCAAACTTCAGACGGGCCTGGACATGCGCTGGCTTGAGCAGGGGGACCTTGCGTGCGCTGCAGGATTTTAATCTATGACGGCGTAGTGTGTTACTAATGGTTTTCTTTGAGACTGTGGTACCAGCTCTCTTCAGGTCATTGACCAGGTCCTGCCATGT
Source organism: Coregonus clupeaformis (assembly GCF_020615455.1). Lineage (NCBI taxonomy): Eukaryota > Metazoa > Chordata > Actinopteri > Salmoniformes > Salmonidae > Coregonus > Coregonus clupeaformis. Next base: position 13,292,778 of record NC_059200.1, on the reverse strand, counting down.
AGTTCTGGGCTGATCCCTCACCTTCCTCATGATCATTGATGCCCCACGAGGTGAGATCTTGCATGGAGCCCCAGACCGAGGGTGATTGACCGTCATCTTGAACTTCTTCCATTTTCTAATAATTGCGCCAACAGTTGTTGCCTTCTCACCAAGCTGCTTGCCTATTGTCCTGTAGCCCATCCCAATCTTGTGCAGGTCTACAATTTTATCCCTGATGTCCTTACACAGCTCTCTGGTCTTGGCCATTGTGGAGAGGTTGGAGTCTGTTTGATTGAGTGTGTGGACAGGTGTCTTTTACACAGGTAACGAGTTCAAACAGGTGCAGTTAATACAGGTAATGAGTGGAGAACAGGAGGGCTTCTTAAAGAAAAACTAACAGGTCTGTGAGAGCCGGAATTCTTACTGGTTGGTAGGTGATCAAATACTTAGGTCATGCAATAAAATGCAAATTAATTATTTAAAAATCATACAATGTGATTTTCTGAATTTTTGTTTTAGATTCCATCTCTCACAGTTGAAGTGTACCTATGATAAATATTACAGACCTCTACATGCTTTGAAAGTAGGAAAACCTGCAAAATGGACAGTGTGTCAAATGCTTGTTCTCCCCACTGTATATACTAAATAGATACAGACACGTAGACTGACTCAGAAAACACTTTTGTTCAAATGAATTGATGTAATCTTAAAGTTGTACAACATATACCATTTACATTCACATTTTAGTCATTTAGCAGACGCTCTTATCCAGAGCGACTTACAGGAGCAATTAGGGTTAAGTGCCTTGCTCAAGGGCACATCGACAGATTTTTCACCTAGTCGGCTCGGGGATTAGAACCAGCGACCTTTCGGTTACTGGTAGTGTTGAACATGCAGTACATGTACAGGTTGACCATAGCTTTATCTTGCTATATTGGCAATATTTGCAGTAGCCCAATACGTTTTAATGTGTGGGTATCAGGTTTGTGCTCAATTGAATTGACTCCCATTTCATTTCTTTGGCTTCTTTTTTAAGGCTTTAGGGTCAACTTGAGGGTTAAACTAATGCATTCTGGGAAATGTAGTTTTTTGTTTGTTTGCGTGGCACATATTGATCAAAATGTACGTAATTAATTAAATATAATACATTTGAATATTCTCATACAGGTCTTGTTTTCCTTGATCATACATTTTAAGACTTTGTCCTGAGTTGTTTCATCGATATTTTAAATGCATGTATGTAATGACACGTTTGATGTTTTATGTGATTTCAATTCTATTTCCTTTCATTCAAATTAGAATCGCACTTCTGTATCCTGTTTACTGCTTCAATTCAAATTCAATTCAAAATAAAGAATTGAATTGGAATTTGATGCATTCAGCTCTGAATTGAGCACAACCATGGTGGGTATAGCCGTATTGCTACCAGTGGTTCTATAGCTAGTGTGAAAAGGAAAGGGGACAGAGGGCATTCCTGGTCTAGTCTGGTTGCCCTTTAGTATGGATATAGCATTAGCACGTTATTTCATGTCAATATACTTGCCTTCAATTGCAAATGGTTTCCCCACGGTGAGTGTCTTGCATTCTGCATCTATAGACACCTCGTAGTCTAGTAAGGCCTTGTCCATGATGAAAGCATCCAGTTGCTGTGGATCATGCCTGAAACGACGGAAGAAGATTTACTACTGAATTGCACATCTGTCTAACATTTGACTAAAATGAACAACATCAGGAAGGAATTATTATTTTTCATTGCAAGTCAATTAAACCTTTAAATGTAGACGTTCAAAAAAGACATCATTGGCTGCTTCATGTTACAAGCCCTGGTGTTAACTCAAGTATCAAAATACTGAAGTTCATATTTTTCAAGAAAAAAAAGTTCCAGTTGGCCAAATGCTTTACCCTGTAAAAATCCAGTGCTTACTAATATATTTAGTTGGAAATAGCTATTAACTGCCTCAGTCTGTAATACCAACATGTTTCAAGCAGACCACCATAGTCCCTGTGCCCAAGAACACTAAGATAACCTGCCTAAATGACTACCACCCCGTAGCACTCACGTCTGTAGCCATGAAGTGCTTTGAAAGGCTGGTCATGGCTCACATTAACACCATCATCCCAGAAACCCTAGACCCACTCCAATTTGCATATCGCCCCCAACAGATCCACAGATGATGCAATCTCAATTGCGCTCCACACTGCCCTTTCCCACCTGGACAACAGGAACACCTACAGTTGAAGTCGGAAGTTTACATACACCTTAGCCAAATACATTTAAACTCAGTTTTTCACAATTCCTGACATTTAATCAGGAATTAAGAATTCCCTGTCTTAGGTCAGTTAGGATCACCACTTTATTTTAAGAATGTCAAATGTCATAATAATAGTAGAGAGAATGATTTCTTTCAGCTTTTATTTATTTCATCAAATTCCCAGTGCGTCAGAAGTTTACATACACTCAAATAGTATTTGGTAGCATTGCCTTTAAATTGTTTAACTTGGGTCAAACGTTTTGGGTAGCATTCCACAAGCTTCCCACAATAAGTTGGGTGAATTTAGGCCCATTCCTCCTGACAGAGCTGGTGTAACTGAGTCAGGTTTGTAGGCCTCCTTGCTCACACACGCTTTTTCAGTTCTGCCCACAAATGTTATATAGGATTGAGGTCAGGGCTTTGTGATGGCCAATCCAATACCTTGACTTTGTTGTCCTTAAGCCATTTTGCCACAACTTTGGAAGTATGCTTGGGGTCATTGTCCATTTGGAAGACCCATTTGTGACCAAGCTTTAACTTCCTGACTGATGTCTTGAGATGTTGCTTCAATATATTCACATCATTTTCCTTCCTCATGATGCCATCTATTTTGTGAAGTGCACCAGTCCCTCCTGCAGCAAAGCACCCCCACAGCATGATGCTGCCACCCCCGTGCTTCACGGTTGGGATGGTGTTCTTTGGCTTGCAAGCGACCCCCTTTTTCCTCCAAACATAACGATGGTCATTATGGCTAAACAGTTATATTTTTCATCAGACCAGAGAACATTTCTCCAAAAAGTACGATCTTTGTCCCAATGTGCAGTTGCAAACCGTAGTCTGGCTTTTTTATGTCGGTTTTGGAGCAGTGGCTTCTTCCTTGCTGAGCAGCCTTTCAGGTTAACTCGCTATACGACTCGTTTTACTGTGGATATAGATACTTTTGTACCTGTTTCCTCCAGCATCTTCACAATGTCCTTTGCTGTTGTTCTGGGATTGATTTGCACTTTCGGCACCAAAGTAGGGGGCCAAGCTGGGGCCAAGCTTCCTGCCATCCAGGACCTCTATACCAGGCGGTGTCAGAGGAAGGCCCTCAAAATTGTCAAAGACTCCAGCCACCCTAGTCATAGACTGTTCTCCCTGCTACCGCACGGCAAGCGGTACCGGAGTGCCAAGTCTAGGTCCAAAAGACTTCTCAACAGCTTCTACCCCCAAGCCATAAGACTCCTGAACAGCTAATCATGGCTACCCGGACTATTTGCACTGCCCCCCACCCCATCCTTTTTTACGCTGCTGCTACTCTGTTAATTATTTATGCATAGTCACTTTAACTCTACCCACATGTACATATTACTTCAACTACCTCAACTAGCCGGTGCCCCCGCACATTGACTCTGCACCGGTACCCCCCTGTATATATAGCCTCCCTACTGTTATTTTATTTTACTTCTGCTCTTTTTTTTCACAACACTTTTTTTGTTGTTGTTTTATTTTTACTTTTTTGTTAAAATAAATGCACTGTTGGTTAAGGGCTGTAAGTAAGCATTTCACTGTAATGTCTGCACCTGTTGTATTCGGCGCATGTGACCAATAAAATTTGATTTGATTTGAAGTACATTCATCTCTAGGAGACAGAACGTGTCTCCTTCCTGAGCGGTATGACGGCTGTGTGGTCCCATGGTGTTTATACTTGCGTACTATTGTTTGTACAGATGAACGTGGTACCTTCAGGTGTTTGGAAATTGCTCCCAAGGATGAACCAGACTTGTGGAGGTCAAAAAAATATATTTCCGAGGTCTTGGCTGATTTTTTAGATTTTCCCATGATGCCAAGCAAAGAGGCACTGAGTTTGAAGGTAGGCCTTGAAATAAAATCCACAGCTACACCTCCAATTGACTCAAATGATGTCAATTAGCCTATCAGAAGCTTCTAAAGCCATGACATCATTTTAAGGAATTTTCCAAGCTGTTTAAAGGCACAGTCAACTTAGTGTATGTAAACTTCTGACCCATTGGAATTGTGATACAGTGAATTATAAGCGAAATAATCTGTCTGTAAACAATTGTTGGAAAAATTACTTGTGTCATGCACAAAGTAGATGTCCTAACCGACTTGCCAAAACTATAGTTTATTAACAATACATTTGTGGAGTGTTTGAAAAACAAGTTTTAATGACTCCAACCTAAGTGTATGTAAACTTCCGACTTCAACTGTACATGTACTTATTACCTCAATTACCTTGACTAACCGGTGCCCCTGCACATTGACTCGGTACCGGTACATTACATTTTAGTCATTTAGCAGACGCTCTTATCCAGAGCAACTTACAGTTAGTGAGTGCATACGTTATTAAAAAATGTTTCATACTGGCCCCCCGTGGGAATCGAACCCACAAACCTGGCGTTGCAAATGCCATGCTCTACCAACTGAGCTACATCCCTGCCGGCCATCCCCTCCCCTACCCTGGATGACACTGGGTCAATTGTGCGCCGCCCCATGGGTCTCCCGGTCGCGGCCGGCTATGACAGAGCCTGAACCATGATCTCTAGTGGCACAGCTAGCACTGCGATGCAGTGCCTTAGACCACTACTGTTCAGTCGTGTGGTCAGGTGCCACAAAGAGGGACTTAGGAAAATTGCAATTGTCTCAGAACAGGGCAGCACGGCTGGCCCTTGGATGTACACAGAGAGCTAATATTAATAATATGCATGTCAATCTCTCCTGGTCCAAAGTGGAGGAGAGATTGACTTCATCACTACTTGTATTTGTGAGAGGTGTTGAATGCACGGAGCTGTCTGTTTAAACTACTAGCACACAGCTCGGACACCCATGCATACCCTACAAAACATGGTTCAGTTCGGTCCTGGTTCGAGTCCAGGCTCTGTCGCAGCCGGCCGTGACCGGGAGACCCATGGGCGGCGCACAATTGGTCCAGCGTCGTCAAAGGTAGGGGAGGGTTTGGCCGGCAGGGATGTGGGTTCGTTTCCCACGGGGGAAAAAAATAAATAAAATAAAATAAAAATAAAAATAAAACAAACAAAAAAACATGTATGCACTCACTAACTGTAAGTCACTCTGGATAAGAGCGTCTGCTAAATGACTAAAATGTAAAAGGTCTCTTCACAGTCCCCAAGTCCAGAACAGACTATGGGAGGCGCACAGTACTACATAGAGCCATGACTACATGGAACTCTGTTCCATATCAGGTAACTGATGCAAGCAGTAGAATCAGATTTAAAAAACAGATACAATTTATGGAACAGCAGGACTGAAGAGACACACACACTTTGAGCGTTGGCACATTGTAATATTGTTGTATCATACATTTTGTATTGTAGATATGTAGTGGTGTAATAATGTAATATGATGGACTGTTTTACAGTGGGGGAAAAAAGTATTTAGTCAGCCACCAATTGTGCAAGTTCTCCCACTTAAAAAGATGAGAGAGGCCTGTAATTTTCATCATAGGTACACGTCAACTATGACATACAAAATGAGGAAAAAAAATCCAGAAAATCACATTGTAGGATTTTTTATGAATTTATTTGCAAATTATGGTGGAAAATAAGTATTTGGTCAATAACAAAAGTTTCTCAATACTTTGTTATATACCCTTTGTTGGCAATGACACAGGTCAAACGTTTTCTGTAAGTCTTCACAAGGTTTTCACACACTGTTGCTGGTATTTTGGCCCATTCCTCCATGCAGATCTCCTCTAGAGCAGTGATGTTTTGGGGCTGTCGCTGGGCAACACGGACTATCAACTCCCCTCCAAAGATTTTCTATGGGGTTGAGATCTGGAGACTGGCTAGGCCACTCCAGGACCTTGAAATGCTTCTTACGAAGCCACTCATTCGTTGCCCGGGCAGTGTGTTTGGGATCATTGTCATGCTGAAAGACCCAGCCACGTTTCATCTTCAATGCCCTTGCTGATGGAAGGAGGTTTTCACTCAAAATCTCACGATACATGGCCCCATTCATTCTTTCCTTTACACGGATCAGTCGTCCTGGTCCCTTTGCAGAAAAACAGCCCCAAAGCATGATGTTTCCACCCCCATGCTTCACAGTAGGTATGGTGTTCTTTGGATGCAACTCAGCATTCTTTGTCCTCCAAACACGACGAGTTGAGTTTTTACCAAAACGTTCTATTTTGGTTTCATCTGACCATATGACATTCTCCCAATCCTCTTCTGGATCATCCAAATGCACTCTAGCAAACTTCTGACGGGCCTGGACATGTACTGGCTTAAGCAGGGGGACACGTCTGGCACTGCAGGATTTGAGTCCCTGGCGGCATAGTGTGTTACTGATGGTAGGCTTTGTTACTTTGGTCCCAGCTCTCTGCAGGTCATTCACTAGGTCCCCCCGTGTGGTTCTGGGATTTTTGCTCACCGTTCTTGTGATCATTTTGACCCCACGGGGTGAGATCTTGCGTGGAGCCCCAGATCGAGGGAGATTATCAGTGGTCTTGTATGTCTTCCATTTCCTAATAATTGCTCCCACAGTTGATTTCTTCAAACCAAGCTGCTTACCTATTGCAGATTCAGTCTTCCCAGCCTTCAGTCTTTCTGGTGTCCTTTGACCGCTCTTTGGTCTTGGCCATAGTGGAGTTTGGAGTGTGACTGTTTGAGGTTGTGAACAGGTGTCTTTTATACTGATAACAAGTTCAAACAGGTGCCATTAATACAGGTAACGAGTGGAGGACAGAGGAGCCTCTTAAAGAAGAAGTTACAGGTCTGTGAGAGCCAGAACTCTTGCTTGTTTGTAGGTGACCAAATACTTATTTTCCACCATAATTTGCAATTAAATTCATTAAATATCCTACAATGTGATTTTCTGGGAAAAAAAATAGTTGACGTGTACCTATGATGAAAATTACAGGCCTCTCTCATCTTTTTAAGTGGGAGAACTTGCACAATTGGTGGCTGACTAAATACTTTTTTCCCCACTGTATGTGGAAGAAGGTGCCATTTGAGACGCAGCTTTAGTCTTTATGGTTGAGACGCAGCTTAAGTCTTTCTGGTTGAGACGCAGCTTAAGTCTTTCTGGTTGAGACGCAGCCTTAGTCTTTCTGGTTGAGACGCAGCCTTAGTCTTTCTGGTTGAGACGCAGCTTAAGTCTTTCTGGTTGAGACGCAGCTTAAGTCTTTCTGGTTGAGACGCAGCTTAAGTCTTTCTGGTTGAGACGCAGCCTTAGTCTTTCTGGTTGAGACGCAGCTTAAGTCTTTCTGGTTGAGACGCAGCTTAAGTCTTTCTGGTTGAGATGCAGCTTAAGTCTTTCTGGTTGAGACGCAGCTTATGTCTTTCTGGTTGAGATGCAGCTTAAGTCTTTCTGGTTGAGATGCAGCCTTAGTCTTTCTGGTTGAGACGCAGCTTAAGTCTTTCTGGTTGAGACACAGCTTAAGTCTTTCTGGTTGAGACGCAGCTTAAGTCTTTCTGGTTGAGACGCAGCTTTAGTCTTTCTGGTTGAGACGCAGCCTTATTCTTTCTGGTTGAGACGCAGCTTAAGTCTTTCTGGTTGAGACGCAGCTTAAGTCTTTCTGGTTGAGACGCAGCTTAAGTCTTTCTGGTTGAGACGCAGCTTAAGTCTTTCTGGTTGAGACGCAGCTTTAGTCTTTCTGGTTGAGACGCAGCCTTATTCTTTCTGGTTGAGACGCAGCTTAAGTCTTTCTGGTTGAGACGCAGCTTAAGTCTTTCTGGTTGAGACGCAGCTTAAGTTTTTCTGGTTGACACGCAGCCTTAGTCTTTCTGGTTGAGACGCAGCTTAAGTCTTTCTGGTTGAGACGCAGCTTAAGTCTTTCTGGTTGAGACACAGCTTAAGTCTTTATGGTTGAGACGCAGCCTTAGTCTTTCTGGTTGAGACGCAGCCTTAGTCTTTCTGGTTGATGTTGTTTAATGTGTGATTTAAGTGCCTTAATGTGTTTGGACCCCAGGAAGAGTAGCTGCTGCCTTGGCAGGAACTAATGGGGATCCATAATAAACCCCAGGAAGAGTAGCTGCTGCCTTGGCAGGAACTAATGGGGATCCATAATAAACCCCAGGAAGAGTAGCTGCTGCCTTGGCAGGAACTAATGGGGATCCTTAATAAACCCCAGGAAGAGTAGCTGCTGCCTTGGCAGGAACTAATGGGGATCCATAATAAACCCCAAGAAGAGTAGCTGCTGCCTTGGCAGGAACTAATGGGGATCCTTAATAAACCCCAGGAAGAGTAGCTGATGCCTTGGCAGGAACTAATGGGGATCCATAATAAACCCCAGGAAGAGTAGCTGCTGCCTTGGCAGGAACTAATGGGGATCCATAATAAACCCCAGGAAGAGTAGCTGCTGCCTTGGCAGGAACTAATGGGGATCCTTAATAAACCCCAGGAAGAGTAGCTGCTGCCTTGGCAGGAACTAATGGGGATCCATAATAAACCCCAAGAAGAGTAGCTGCTGCCTTGGCAGGAACTAATGGGGATCCATAATAAACCCCAGGAAGAGTAGCTGCTGCCTTGGCAGGAACTAATGGGGATCCATAATAAACCCCAGGAAGAGTAGCTGCTGCCTTGGCAGGAACTAATGGGGATCCATAATAAACCCCAAGAAGAGTAGCTGCTGCCTTGGCAGGAACTAATGGGGATCCATAATAAACCCCAGGAAGAGTAGCTGCTGCCTTGGCAGGAACTAATGGGGATCCATAATAAACCCCAGGAAGAGTAGCTGCTGCCTTGGCAGGAACTAATGGGGATCCATAATAAACCCCATTAAGAGTAGCTGCTGCCTTGGCAGGAACTAATGGGGATCCATAATAAATACAAATACAAACTATCAGCACTAAAGAATATGCACTGTTTTTGAAAGAAACCCAGTCAAGCAGACACAGTTTGCAATTCTTTGTCAAAATGAATGGATCTTATCATTGCGAAGCAAGTGCCAGTCTTCCCTCCCACAATGGGAGAAAGATATTGTACATTTCATCAACCCGATCTCAGCCCCCAGATCCATTAACTCAGCTCTGCTCCACAGAAGATGTGAGATGACTTGAGAAACAGTCACACCATAACACTTCCTCCTCCATGCTTTACAACCATAACACCTCCTCCTCCATGCTTTACGATGGGAACCACGCATGCAGAGATCATCCGTTCACCCACACCGCATCTCACAAAGACACGGCGGTTGGAACCAAAAATCTCAAATTTGGACTCCAGACCAAAGGACACATTTCCACCAGTCTAATGTCCATTGCTCATGTCTCTTGGCCCAAGCAGGTCTCTTCTTCTTATTGGTGTCCTTTAGTAGTGGTTTCTTTGCATCAATTCGACCATGAAGGCCTGATTCACACAGTCCCATCTGAACAGTTGATTTTGAGATGTGTCTGTGACTTGAACTCTGTGAAGCATTTATTTGGGCTGCAATTTCTGAGGCTGGTAACTCTAATGCTACTTGCTGCAGAGGTAACTCTGGGTCTTCCATTCCTGTGGCGGTCCTCATGAGAGTCAGTTTCATCATAGCGCTTGATGGTTTTTGCGACTGCACGTTCAAAGTTCTTGAAATGTTCTGTATTGACTGACCTTCATGTCTTAAAGTAATGTTGGACTGTCGTTTCTCTTTGCTTATTTGAGCTGTTATTGCCATAATATGGACTTGGTATTTTACCAAATGGGGCTATCTTCTGGTTAACCCCCCCCCCCTCTACACAACTGAATGGCTGAAACGCATTAAGAAGGAAAGAAATTCCACAAATTAACTTTTAAGAAGGCACACCTGTTAATTGAAATGCATTCCAGGTGACTACCTCATGAAGCTCGTTGAGAGAATGCCAAAAGTGTGCAAAGCTGTCATCAAGGCAAGGGGTGGCTATTTGAAGAATCTCAAATATAAAATATATTTTAATTTGTTTAACACTTTTTTGGTTACTACATGATTCCATATGTGTTATTTCATAGTTTTGATGTCTTCACTATTATTCTACAATGTAGAAAATAGTAAAAATAAAGAACAACCCTTGAATGAGTAGTTGTGTCCAAACCTTTTGACTGGTAGTGTATTTCCATTAATTTTTTCAACTGATACCGTGACCTTCTCATCTTTCCATGGAGGGGGCATAATATCTAGGCCAAACCGTTTGGACACTACAGACGATTTTGTGAGAATACAGATTTTTTGGGTGGGATGACTCATGGTCGGACAAACACCGGTCTAGCTCTGTCACCTGAGGGGGTTTTAAGTCAACTCGAGGCAGACTCAAGCAAACTCCAGGCAGACTCAAGCAAACTCCAGGCAGACTCAAGCAAACTCCAGGCAGACTCAAGCAAACACTCAAAGGCAAACTTAAGCCAACGCTCAAAGTCACTTAAGGCTGACTAAAGCCAACACTCAAAGGCAGACTTAATAGCGATTTAAGGCTATTTTCATTGCAAATATTGGCTAAGCAATAGGCAGACAGGCTGGCAAATGTCAGTAATGTGCTGTCTATGAAATCGTGGTAAATGATGAACTTTGAGAAGGGAAATACAGTTGTAGCCTATGTTACACAGAGTGTTCTATGATACGCAGAGTGTTCTATGGTACGCAGATTGTTCTATGGTACGCAGATTGTTCTATGGTACGCAGATTGTTCTATGGTACGCAGATTGTTCTATGGTATGCAGATTGTTCTATGGTACGCAGATTGTTCTATGGTACGCAGATTGTTCTATGGTACGCAGATTGTTCTATGGTACGCAGATTGTTCTATGGTACGCAGATTGTTCTATGGTACGCAGATTGTTCTATGGTACGCAGATTGTTCTATGGTACGCAGATTGTTCTATGGTACGCAGATTGTTCTATGGTACGCAGATTGTTCTATGGTCGCAGATTGTTCTATGGTACGCAGATTGTTCTATGGTACGCAGATTGTTCTATGGTACGCAGATTGTTCTATGGTACGCAGATTGTTCTATGGTACGCATATTGTTCTATGGTACGCAGATTGTTCTATGGTACGCAGATTGTTCTATGGTACGCAGATTGTTCTATGGTACGCAGATTGTTCTATGGTACGCAGATTGTTCTATGGTACGCAGATTGTTCTATGGTACGCAGATTGTTCTATGGTACGCAGATTGTTCTATGGTACGCAGATTGTTCTATGGTACGCATATTGTTCTATGGTACGCAGATTGTTCTATGGTACGCAGATTGTTCTATGATTGTTCTATGTTATGCAGATTGTTCTATGTTAAGCAGATTGTTCTATGGTACGCAGATTGTTCTATGTTATGCAGATTGTTCTATGTTAAGCAGATTGTTCTATGTTAAGCAGATTGTTCTGTCCCAATGCAGCTATCTAGGCACCATATCAAACACAATAATGTTTGTTCAAATAGCCGCAGGAAGGGGGGGGGGGGAGATACGTAAAACAATGTTTGTGTAAAATAACACGTGCAGAACGTGAATCGGGTCTTCAGATCTGGGGAAAAAATATCCATAGGGGCAGGGTGGTTACCTACGGATCTGCAGTCTCAGACAACATTTACATGGGGTAGCTTTGTGGGTGGTTACCTACGGATCTGCAGTCTCAGACAACATTTACATGGGGTAGCTTTGTGGGTGGTTACCTACGGATCTGCAGTCTCAGACAACATTTACATGGGGTAGCTTTGTGGGTGGTTACCTACGGATCTGCAGTCTCAGACAACATTTACATGGGGTAGCTTTGTTTAACTAGAGTGCTGGCCACAGACTTTGTAAATCTGTCTCTCTGTGTCAGAGTATTTTATGTAGGACTTTCTGACATATTCAGAACAGTTATTGAGTCTCCCGTTGCCTGTATTAAGCTGGTACTGTATAATCTGCATAATGGTACTAATGTTAAAGCTGTGATGAGTCAGTATTGTATAATCTTGACTCACTTCAGATGTTCTATTCCATCTGGGGTTGCTGGTACGTTGTATCGTCTCATGTATTCGTGCATCTCTGGAAAGCTTTTCTTCAGATAATCCTCTGCACTGCTCTCCCGGACCGTCGCGAAGCGGAACCCCTGTGATGGGTGATGAAGCTGGAAGAATAGACAATATGGAAATGTTACTGTGGTTTCTCACCTCCTGGAACTCTTACGGAGTTCTCTCACCTCCTAGAACTCTTACGGAGTTCTCTCACCTCCTGGAACTCTTACGGAGTTCTCTCACCTCCTGGAACTCTTACGGAGTTCTCTCACCTCCTGGAACTCTTACGGAGTTCTCTCACCTCCTGGAACTCTTACGGAGTTCTCTCACCTCCTGGAACTCTTACGGAGTTCTCTCACCTCCTGGAACTCTTACGGAGTTCTCTTACCTCCTGGAACTCTTACGGAGTTCTCTTACCTCCTGGAACTCTTACGGAGTTCTCTCACCTCCTGGAACTCTTAAGGAGTTCTCTCACCTCCTGGAACTCTTACGGAGTTCTCTCACCTCCTGGAACTCTTACGGAGTTCTCTCACCTCCCATACCTATTCTAAGCTTGATTGCTGTCTGGTGTTCTTATTTCTATTAGTCGTGTTTTTTTATCTGACCTTTTTGTTGTTTTGATTACTGTATTGTTAAGAAAGAGCAAGAAAGGCATTTCACTGTACTAGTGCACGTGATAATAGAAACTTCAAACTAAACTGTGATTTGTAATTTAGATTTATAAAGGAGTTGGGTTGTCTCACTGCTTTCCTATTTTGTAGACAGGACAGTGAAAGGCTGACAGGAAAGATAGGAGGAGAGGGTGTGCTAGAATAGCAGTGGGTCGGATTCCAACCCACTTTCACACTGGGACGTGTTACCATAGCCGCGGGAAGTAGGGATGCACCCCCTCAAAAATCAGAAGAAAAAAAATACTGTATGTTCATATAATTATTTGTGTTGTTGTTGAAAATTGTATTTTTTTTTCACAAAAATAGAGCACTGGGCCTTTACTAGTCCTGTGTTAGCTGTACTAGTCTCCCCTCAGCCCCACCCCTATGAACTATGAACCCTATCTTTCCATACTCACCAATCACAAATGAGGCACTATTTATGCATGTACTACAAGTAGGACTGATCTACATACCATTCATTTGTAATTTGATAGGAGGTAATACGGCTGAGTTGTCTACCCTTACCTTTGGATCGTGTATTCCTGAGAGCTGCTCGAAGGTCTTCTCCCCCACCATGACGGCGGCCAGGTTCGCTGTGTAGGTGGAGAGACAGAACAGGCAGAAGATAGCCCAGAGATTCATGAGGAACCGACCCGTCCAGCACTTAGGAGGCTTAATGGCGGCGGTACGGCCGAACAGGATGGCATAGCAGACGTTCAGAGCCGAGGAGAAGGAGAACACCTTATCTCTGTTCCTGCCTCGCGGCGTCATCCCAAACGGGCTGTTCCACTCGTAGACGGTGAGGAACACGGCCGTGACGTGCAGAGAGACGAAGATCCCCAGCCACATGGACCAGTGCAGGGGCCACATGAAGGCCCCGATGGGCGCGGCCGTGTCCCGGCTCCGCACCAGGATGCCCAGAGAGGTGGAGAAGAACGGGGAGGTGAAGTCTATAACCCTGCTCCGGGCCGAGTTTATACTGAAGGATGTGACCGCCAGGTGGGCCGCTCCGCTGAGAAGATCCCCCACCAGCCCTGTCCAGCGCCCGTTCTTAAACCCACCGTACTTGCCGTCGCCTACAATATACAGGTCGAAGTCAAAGCCCATGTCCTCCGCTAGTTTCTCCAGTAGATCGATGCAGTAGCCGTAGCAGCATTTCTTATACTCAATGGGAATGCTGTCATTAGGCCCCTGCATCTGGAGGAAGAGTGACTGGAGCAGGGCTGTGTTGTTGGTGAGGGGGTCCAGGCAGAGCTGACCAGCGGGACAGAGACCGTCCTCATCCACCTCCCGGGTGAAGACGAATGGGTGCTCCACTAACGTCACCACCCGGAGGTGGAGCCGCGACGGGTACCGCCAGTCCCCTCCTTGGTGGGGTGTCTGTTTGTTAGACCAGGCAACACAGTCCATAAGGGAGAGAGAGAGGGAGAAAGGGGGAGGGAGAGAGGGGGAGGGCGGGAGAGGGAGGGAGGGAGGGGGAGGGAGAGAGAGGGAGAGTGGGAGAGGGGGGAGGGAGAAGGAGGGAGGAAGAGAGAGAGAGAGAGAGAGGGAGAGACAGAGAGAGAG